>NC_091075.1:33030303-33333333 GCF_032405125.1 Capricornis sumatraensis | reverse complement strand
CTAGACTATCATTTGGTGTCAATATACTGACTTAATGTTTAAGTTGCACAAAGATAAATTCTATTTCATTTTAAAGGAAATCTCAAAAATATATTTTTATGTAGACCAAGATTACTTTATATACTATTCATCTCATCACATATATTATCCATCATATATTTTATACCTGAAGTAGGAAGTATACATGCCATTCAAATACATATTTATAAAAATTAAACTAAAAGAAAATTTTTAAAGCAAAAAATTATAATTTTCAAGGTTTTGCTTGAGATCTCAGCCAGTCAGTGAAGCCCCAAATTATTACCTATTAATAACAAAAATATTATCTATTAGTAGAACTAAATGTCAATTATAGATTTAAGGACTGAAGCATTTTGGTCACTTCTAGGTTCAATTACAAAGACAAAAATGAACCAGAATGCAATAAATGTAAAATAATACTCAAAAGATTAAAGGTGGAAGCTACTAATATTCCTAGGCAGAAGATCTGATTTTTAAAATATATATAAAATGTAAAGTGAAACATCAATGAAAATGTTTAAATGTCATAAAGAACTTATAACTTAGTGTTTGAAATTATTTGCTGCCTTAGTTGCTTATGATTTTACTGAAATTATATCATGTGTATGTGAATCTGAAATAGTGTACTTGGAAATGCATATAACTTTTTTATCTACTACAGTCATGTTTGAAAGCTACAAAAGTGTCACCAGAAAATTGGATTCTTATAAAAAGACCTTTCCAAAATTATCTATTTTTAGACATTAAAAATCAGATAGCCTGGTCACATTACCAGAAGCATCAAGAGATGAAAATTAAATGGGTTTGGGAAATAATTAAAAAATAAATTAACTTAAGAATCTTTCTACCTATATTCTAGATCCCATCTCATTTTTTCAGAGATCCTGATCCATCAGTTATCATCTCCTTCCACAAATTTCACATCTAAATAACTAAACAAATAGATAAAAGGCAGCATTGCACATTCTTATTCTTTTCTATGTACTATCCTGGTTTTCCCTCATAATGGAAGTCCTGTGATCATGGTGTCTCCCCTGCCTGGTAGGTATTCTCATATCTAAGTCTTAATAATCTATACCCTTTAACTTTCCTCCACTTGTACTTCACTTCTCAACCCAGTGCTACCTGACTTCATACATCACTGTGGTGAAAGTTCGCTGTAAGGTCAAGGTAATCCTCCAAAGAGACAAAGTTAGTGAATGCTATTCAACCTTAAATTTCTTGACCTCCAGACAGCTATTGAAACTCTATCTAGGTTTTCATGTCACTGACACTCACTCCATTATTTTCTTCATCTGCAGAGGACTTTTCATTCCTTGTCAATTTTCTCTTCTTACACAATCTATTCTCCTTGGGCAATTTCATTTATATTGGCAATTTTATTTATTATGCATATGCTGTTGAATCCCACTTTCATAATTCCACCCTCATCTTACTTAGGATGATGTAACCTTATCGAGCTGAACTCGCCCAAATTTATTGTTTGTCCTCAGCTCCCTTCAAAGCCCTTTTAACTTCAATCCTTAATCTCGGTCAACAGTTCTCATCTTTGCAATGTTCTAAGCCAGAAAATTGTGGGTGACCCTTGACTCTTCTCTCTCTCAAATTATTACTTATTAGATCACTAAAATCTTACTAAATATCACAAATGTAGTCTTGACTTTGTGTAGGTCCATACCACGGAACATACCATTGCTGTTTATTGTAAAGAAAATTGCCACAGCCACTGAACTGATCAGTTTTCTTCATTTCCTCATATTCCAATCTACCTCCACATTAATGACACTGTTATTTTTCTAGAAAAACAAAATATAAGCACACCACAGTTCCAGGCTCCCTTGCTACCAAACCTCTTTATACCACTTTGGCATTCTTTTGCCTGCAGGGGGATAGCCAGTATTTCTGTTTATCACATAAATGCTTTACAATTCATCAGAAATTCACCTACTCTTCCAGCCTCATTTTCCATCTCTCTGTACTTTCATCCTATTCTTTTACCTTCCTAAAATATTCTTGGTTCTCTAAACTACCATTGGCAGCTCTAGATTTATACTGTCCTTAAGCTTGCAGTCTCAGAGTGAAGAAATTCTCCTTTCATATTTTCTCAGTCAGGTCTTGGATAAGTTCTGAGTGGCTCTTTGGGTCACTTGACTGATGAAGCATTCCCTGTGGCCCCGGGAATTCAGAGTTCTGATGAGTCAGGTTGGCTTGTATGTCCACCTTTGTGGGGAGAGGTCTGCTCCACCTCAATGTCATGTACCCTCATTATGAGAAGCCCTGTTTCCAGATCATGGGAAGAAAATGACTACAAAGGAACTGCTATAAAACAAAAGGAAGAGGTTGGGGAGGCCACATTATGTACTTTTTGGAAGCATGGGATGACCTCTTAGCGAGGCACCTCCATTTCCCTCTTCAACCCAAGTAAATAGGCCTTCAGCCAGGTATAGGAAGTGAACTCCAGCATTAATCATTTTCTTCTTGAAAATCAACATTTCCAGCTGAGGCAGACTGTGGTGAAGGGGACTATATTGCATAATTTCTGCCTTTATGTTTCCTTTCAGTCTAATTGTTCCACATTTCCGTGAAAATGGAGCAAGCTCCTGAGTCAGGTAGGAATTCAGTCACAGTTACCTCTGGTCTTCCCTTTTGCTTTCCCTACCCTTTCCCAACTTTCTACCCTCCTTCTTACTATCACCTCCTTATTCTAATTCCCTAAACAAACAAGTTGGCGAAGAGTTCAATCAAGTGGTATTTAGATTCAGATTCAACAAATGTTATTGAGGACCTAGCATGTACTACATGCAGAGTCTCAGAAATAGAAATTGTGTATTACTATTGCTGTCCAGGTGATGTACCAGCTTATCAGAGGCCTAGGGGGAAGAAAAGAGAGAGAGAGAGTGTTCTGAGATGTACTTTGGCAGCTCTGAGGTGACAAAATAGATGTTCATGATATTCAGATAAATAAAATAAATTTGTATTTGGCTTTGTTTAAAATCGGTTTTCCTGTGAACAGCACACAACTCACGTGATTTGTTCCTATTTCCCTCGCATTTGTCTTTCTGTTTCACTCCTTTTTTCTTCTTCTTCTTCTTTCCCCCTTTTTCTGTTTCACAGGAAAGCAAAAATATATAGTCTACCCTTGATTTTATTATAACTGTTACATCCTCCTTTCCAACTCATTTTAAAACAGACTGAGTCCTCCTCCATTGTATATAAAGTCCTCTATTTTTTCAATATTTTTGCAGGATGACTTATCTGGGATAAAACTCAGCATCAGAGACATCTGTCACAGTACACCTTTCTCCACTGGGGGAAGCTTGTTTTCTCATCTTTCATGAGAAACAGGACAAGAGGTGTTTATCCTTCTCCAGATTCCCTATTGTCATCATAGCGGCATTATCGTATCATCCTCATAAAAAGGTACATAGGGGTTAAAATTTAAGGCTTTAGAGCCAGTCTCCCTTAGTTGTAATCCTAACTCTGGCAGTTTACAGCTGTCTAACTTCAAGCAAGCAATAATCAAAATTTATACATCTGTGTTAATGACTCATCTAAACACCCAGACTAGACCTGGATCTCTGTGATTTCAATGACCTTTATTTCTATTTATTCCCAGTACTTACCCTGAATCTTGTCAGCTCTCATCCTCCTCAAAAATTTGAAATTTCAAATACCCAACTTTTTACTTCTTTATACTCACTACCTGCTCTCATACAATGAGAGACCTTTACAATGAAAGTTCTTTGTTCTTACTACTTCTTCTAGCCTTTCAGTCTCTTTCTAGCCTCTTATCCATCCCTGCATGGTTGGAAACTTCTGTTTGATGGTGGAAGAAACTGATCCACTACCAAAAGTGATGTCTGGGGAATTTTTAAGAAGTGTGTCAACCAGAATGTTAATCCTATTTTATTTTCATGTATCTATTTTGTCCCCAAACTTGTACTTAATATAAACTTAAGTGTGTGTGTGTGTGTGTGTGTGTATGTGTGTGTGTGTGTGTTAGTCACTAGTCATGTCTGACTCTTTGTGACCCCAAGCACTGTAGCCTGTCAGGCTTCTTTCTCTGTCCATGGAAATCTCCAGGGAATAATACTGGAGTGGTTTGCCATTTCCTCTTCCAGGGAATCTTTCCAACCCAGGGATTGAACCCAGGTCTTCTGCATTGTGGGCAGATTCTTTATTGTCTCAGTTCAGTTCAGTTCAGTCGCTCAGTCATGTCCAATTCTTTGTGACTCCATGGACTGTAGCACGCCAGGCCTCCCTGTCTATCATCAACTCCCAGAGTTTACTCAAACTATGTCCATTGAGTTGGTCAACCATCTCAGACTCTGTTCCCTTCTCATCCTGCCTTCAATCTTTCCCAGCATCAGGGTTTTTTCAAATGAGTTAGTTCTTCGCATCAAGTGGCCAAAATATTGGAGTTTCAGCTTCAACATCAGTCCTTCCAATGAATATTCAGGACTGATCTCCTTTAGGATGGACTGGTTTGATCTCCTTGCAGTCCAAGGGACTCACAAGAGTCTTCTTCAACACCACAGTTCAAAAGCATCAATTCTTCTGCACTCAGCTTTCTTTATAGTCCAACTCTCACATCCACACATGACTACTGGAAAAACCATAGCTTTGACTAGACAGACTTTTGTTGGCAAAGTAATGTCTCTTCTTTTTAATATACTGTCTAGGTTGGTCATAACTTTTCTTCCAAGGAGAAAGCGTCTTTTAATTTCATGGCTGCAGTCACCATCTGCAGTGATTTTGGAGCCCAAGAAAATAGTCAGCCACTGTTTCCACTGTTTCCCCATCTATTTCCCATGAAGTGATGGGACCAGATGCCATGATCTTCGTTTTCTGAATGTTGAGCTTTAAGCCAACTTTTTCACTCTCCTCTTTCACTCTCATCAAGAGGCTCTTTAGTTCTTCACTTTCTGCCATAAGGGTGATGTTATCTGCATATCTGAGGTTATTGAAATTTCTCCTGGCAATCTTGATTCTAGCTTGTGCTTCATTCAGCCCAGCATTTCTCATCATGTACTCTGCATATAAGTTAAATAAGCAGGGTGACAATATACAGCCTTGACGTACTCCTTTTCCTATTTGGAACCAGTCTGTTGTTCCATGTCCAGTTCTAACTGTTGCTTCCTGACCTGCATACAGATTTCTCAAGAGTCATGTCAGGTGGTCTGGTATTCCCATCTCTTTCAGAATTTTCCAGAGTTTGCTGTGGTCCACACAATCAAAGGCTTTGGCATAGTCAATAAAGCAGAAGTAGATGTTTTTCTGGAACTTTCTTGCTTTTTCTGATGATCCAATTTGATCTCTGTTGGCAATTTGATGTCTGGTTCCTCTGCCTTTTCTAAAACCAGCTTGAACATCTGGAAGTTCATGGTTCATGTACTGTTGAAGCCTGGCTTGAAGAATTTTGAGTATTACTTTACCAGTGTGTGAGATGAGTGCAATTGTGTGGTAGTTTGAGCATTCTTTGGCATTGCCTTTCTTTGGGATTGGAATGAAAACTGAACTTTTCCAATTCTGTTGTGTGTACTTAATATAAATAGAAATGATATAATCAAGGCAGTTAAAAGAGTTAGAAATGACATTTCTAGTGGAAAGGCAGTAAATCTATGAAAGGAAGTTCTATAGCTCACCAATTAATTATTTATTCAATAAAAAATATTAAAGCTCCTAGGACCATGTTAGTAAGAGATTAGGTAGTAAGGAAATAAAGACTTGGAAAATTAAAGAAAAATTATGTGTCATTCATAATTGTCACAGGTTATACTTAAAAGTCAGTGAATTATTAATTGGCATCATTAAGTTAATTGTGCCAGCATTTGACAGCAGAATGTGAGATGGATCGTTTTTGGAAAAACAGAAGTTTAATAACCTTTTGTGACTCATCCATTGCATTTGAACTCAATAGTCTTTCAAAGACATTATACCAAAGTAATATTTCAAGTGATCTTTAAAAAACTAGACACGTAGTTTAAAATAAAAAGAAGAGGTGTGACTATTTTAGTTAACAGTGAAAACCTTCAATAAGAAGCTTTTCTTCAAGTTCATATTTTCATTAGGATACAAATGATGGTCTCTGACATGAATAGATGGGGCAGAGAGAATTGTTAGGGCAGTGAAAATTCTTCGGATGATACTATAATGATGGGTATAAGTCACTATAAGTCCAAGCCCACAGAATGGACAATACCAAGACTGACCAATGGTCTTTGGGTGATGATGCTGTGAAAATATATGTTCACCAATTATAGCAAATGCACCACTCTGGTGGGGGGATATTCATAACAGGGAGGCTATGCATGTGTGAGGCAGAGTTTTATGAAAAGTTTTGTGTCTTCTGCTGAGTATTACTGTGAGTCTAAAACTGTTCTGAAAATTTCTTTGCTTTGTTTTAAACGCCAGTGGTGAGTCCACTGGAGACTTAAATGCACTGTGATGTCACTTTTCTTTTTTCTTTTAGAAAAGGTGGTTTTCACTAAAAAGAGAAAAGAAAAAAAGAAATGGCCATACAAAAACAAAACAAAAGTTATCATAAATCAAAAAACAAACCAAAACAAAGTAAACATAAATCTAAAAAACAAGCAGACCATGATTTCTTCCATAATTGCCATGTCACTAAAATGCATTTAGAAATCTGTGAGTGTAGTTCTATAAAAATAGTGGAGACAGCATCAACATTTTTTGGAAAGTTCTTCATTTTAGCCTAAGCTGTGGTGGCTCAGACAGTAAAGCATCTGCCTGCAATGCGGGAGACCCGGGTTCGATTCCTGGGTTGGGAAGATCCCCTGGAGAAGGAAATGGCAATCCACTCCAGAACTCTTGCTTGGAAAATCCCATGGACGGAGGAGCCTGATAGGTTACAGTCCATGGGATTACAAAGAGTCGGACACGACTGAGTGACTTCACTTTCATGGTGACTTCTATGTCAGATTTTATGTAATACAAACATAAGTAGATTCTTTTTGTGGTAACCAACTAGTTCATTTTTCACAAAATTGGACACTAGAGTGTCTATGAATTCTCAGTAGCTATGGTTTTCTTCTACCAGGGTTCTGACAACCAACTATAGAATGAAACAATCTTGTTTACAAGCAATTTTTGACTGATGACATGTTTTAGAATATGGGACTAGATCTGTAAAGCAACCTGTTTGTTTCCAGCCTCTATTGCAATGAAATGACGTCAGAAAACCTGGTTTGAACCTGGTTTACCAGTGTCAGACTGTTTCATTTAACTCTGCTTCAAAGTACAGGTCCTAATTTACTTTTTCTTCTACCAAATTGCACTTCTTGTTGCAAATATGTTGGCACAACCAGACTGGGATCCTTTTTGCTAAAGGTCACTCCAAAGCTTATGAATTACAGTAAACACCTGCCTTCATTGAAAAAAAAAGTTCATAAATATATTGATTAAACAGATAAATCTTTCAATAATTAGTAGAAACCTGGCTATTGTATAGATAATAAAACTATACCCTAATTGTATCATTTTCTCTTAAATTCCCATTTTTATATGTAGTATGGATGTAATCCAGCTCTGGTATATAAACATGGGCCAAAACATTTAAAAATTAAATCTATATAAGAAACAGAAGATATAGGTCCCAGGGTGGGAGGGTGAACATTGATATGAAATAAGCTGTTGAAGTTCTCTGTGACTGGCTTTTTCATCTAAAAAGCAGAAATTTGTGCCTTCACAGAGGTGCAATTTGAGTAAAAAGAACTAATATTTGCAAATGCAAGTTCTGAGAAAAAAAATCACAAATTCAGGGTTTGTAATATCATGTAAAATCGTCCATTATTCTAAGTTGGTTATCTAGAAATTTAAAAAATTGAAATCTAGAAAAACTCCAAAGTTCTCAAACCAACTGTAGTGATTTGAAAATCACATAGGTATTAGTGCTGATTTAGAATATAAAAATAATATAAACTATAAATTTAATTGTTTGATTTAAACTATAAATATAAATTCTGGATCAAATAAAATTTCCTGAGATCTAAAAATTTACCAAGCACAAAATATGGGCACAAGAAGTACGGTTCTTAGCTGTCCTCAGGTAACTTATAGTCTACTAGGATAAATGAGAATACTGAATGCTGGGGAATGGAAGTCACCTGAATTAAATTCATAAATAAAACAAAAAATGTTAGTTCAGCTATCGTGAGAAAAAAGACAAAGCAATGCCTATCACAACTGATACTGGTTAGAATTATCTTCAAGTATTATATCTTGGAAGCAGAAGGCATTTTTTTTTTTACGTTTATCTCCCAGAAGTTAAATACAGTGCAGAAGCATTCAATTGATAGATTCAGATATGAGATTACATTGCACTTAGCATATTTTCAAGTGATATTTGAAATGACCACCCTGCCATTTTGCTGAATATTAAGGTAACTGAAAACCGTTCATATATGAAGAAAGAAAGAAGTAAGTTTTCTATTTACTTATTAGATTTTAAGGCTGGAAAAGCCATCACACACTGGAACACTGTCATGAAGTACAAATTTTGACAAGTAAATGAGGATAAAAACATGCACAATGACAGTAAAACAATATCAGAAAAAAAAAACGTTAGAATTTCCTTTTTCATTCGTTTGTAATTTGGGCATCTTTGCTTATTTGATTCTTCGAAAACTATGGCAAGATTTATGAATACCAAACAATCTACATGGCTTTTGCAATTAACCGGAAATTCTGCAATATTGTCTATTTTAATTACTCTCAAAATCAAACATATTACAACTATTTTGATTTTAGATCAAAGTTGGGCAGTAGGTAAATGTATGTGAAACTCAAGTGTTGATACAAATAAATCCTAGTCTTGGCTTTCAAATTGTGTATTTTGAGTAAATGGCAATAACTAGCACAAACCAAATCTTAAAAATGGTTTTCTGGTGAAATATTTCATTACATAGTATAGTTCATTTGTGCTACCCTGCTTGTTTACCTAATGAATATCACATATGCTAGAGAATAACAATAATATCACCTATTGATATTTTAATCACTCTGCTTATCTTTCCCACCCCCACTTCTCCCTATCTCTAAAGACTATGTTTTAGAGCAGTGAAAGGGTTAGACTAAGAATGATGAGTCCCAGATAATGTTCTGGTCTTTTACAACCAAATAACTCTTGCATATATTATCAAGAGGGCTGGGTTGTGGTCAAATCATGATAGTCAGATGATCTAATATTTTTCTTCCTTGATATGTTAGCTTCTCTCTGTTGGAAGCAAAGTAAAAACTTGCTTATATTCTCAGCTGTTTTTAAACCTTCCTGTGAAAGTTTCACAATAATCTAGTTTTCATTCTGTAAATTGTATATAGGAGAGCATTTTTAACCCTGATAAAATTTCAGAGATGACTTTATGATCTAACAGTAATAGGAATGAATATATTTTGAAAATAAAGAAAAAGATCTCTTAATTGTAAAGAGATTCCATATATTTTCTTTAAAGATTCTGATGAGGTCTGGCTTCTTGGTTTCATTAGACGGGAATGGGAATCAAAGGGGCTTGACAGTTGGTTGATGTGTGCGCCTAGCTACTAAATCACTGCATTCATGCTAAGACCTCCTATGTGCCCCCATTAAATCCCATTCAGCTCGTGAGGTAATATATGTACTGTAGCCTATGTCTGGGTTTTTGCTGTTTGTTTTTTTTTTCCCCTCCCCTGTTAAATTCTCACAAACTCAGTCCTCTAGGCTTTCCTTTTAAAGTTTTATATTTACTATGGTTAGATCTCAAATCACAAATGTTGAGAAGAAAAGAAAGTTGTAGAAATATATTTACATTGTGATATCATACTATATACATTTTTTAAAATATAAAATTATATTTTAAAATACACACCAAATTCATGATGAGAGTTGACTCTGGGAAGATTCAAGAATAATAGGATGGAAATTGATTGTCAAAGAGCACTTCACTTTCACTGTAAAATGTTGTTTCTGTCTTTTCTAAGGCATGTTGTTTTCTTTTGGGAAGGGAGTGAGGTAGTATAGTATCCTTTGAATTTAAACTGCATGGTTAAATATAATGAATAAACAGTTAGTGATAGAGTACTGGTTAGGTATACAGGGTCTGGAGAGAGACTGCCTGCATTTAAATCTGCCACTTATTACACGACCAGGGAAAGGTCAATGAACCTTCTAGTGCCTCAGTTTTCTAATCAATAAAATGGTGTTTAACAATAAATAGTACCTACCTTACTGGCTTGTTGTGAGAAGTAAATGAGAATACAGGGAAAGTATTCAGAGTGGTTCTTAGAGCATAGTAAGCGTTTAATAAATTAATTAGCAATTAATTTTGAATATATTGAATTTTTCTATAGGCTTATCATTTTTAATTAAAAGAACTTTCATGAGGTATATATATTACTGGATAAATATAGAAATAATGTGCATATAAAACAATTACAGACATGCCTAATTATTTAATGAAGCTACAGAACGGGGACTTCGGCAATGTTCCCATATTTCACTTCGAGTATTAAGAGGCCACTTCCTCCCAGTTTGCTCTTCTATTCTTATGCTCTAGGATTCTCAGTAATTCAACTGTCTGATCTTCCCGTCTTTACTTTGCACAGCATCTTTCTTCTTCTTTCTGTGTCTGCACAGCACAACACAAGCAGCTCTGAGCACAAGCACAGCAAGTCTACATTTCTTCTTTTGGCGACAGTAGCTTTACTATTAACTGAAAGGCAGGGTAGATAATGTGACGCACGCTTTACTTTCAGCAGACTTGTTAATATCAGCTCTGAATTTTTCATGACGGCTTCGGTAACCTGTAGCCTGGAGCTGAAGCTCTGGGGGTTTCCACCACAAAGAGGTGGATCAGCTGAGCTCTCACTTCCCATCTGGCTCTGGGTGACAGGGACAGTCAGGGGGGCTGCAGGAAACCTGAAGAAGAAGAAAGCCGATGTGGGACACCCATTGTAGTGCGTCAAAGGCTAAACATGTGCCGTTGTAAGGATGTATCTCTGAGACACTTGTTTACCACTGGCTTCAGAATCTACTTAGCCAATGTGTCTAACGGTAGAGTCACCAGAACAGCTGCCGCCCGTGTAAGTAATACCCTCATACGCAGTGGCATCCTGATTTGCCAAACCAGATTCAGGACCTCTCTCCAGTGAAGGTTTTATGTTGTCTGGCATGGTTCTTATTTACCCACACAGGCAGGCGTACACGTGCAGGCACACACACAGACCATCACGATCACGATTCGGAGCTGAAATTGTAAACCATTTCAGCTCCATCCCCAAAGTAACACAATGACCTCAAAGTTCTCACAGAAGCTGGATTTTATGTCTGAAGGTCAAACACAGAAAGTGTTTTTAAAGGGACGGGAGGCTCAAATAGAGTCATATGTGAAAAGTTAATCATAGTAAAAAAAGTTTTTAAAGATGAAATTTGAACATTTATTTTTCTTGAGTCTTGTGGTGTTTCTATCATATTTACTGAAATATATAGTTGCCCTCTAATTTTTAAGAAGTTGGGTCCCTATGTACTTGATTTTATTTTTAATAGCTATAACAATTGAGATTTGCTCTGAACACACCCAATCCACAATTCTTAGAAGGCAGGAGTATTTACAAGCACACCGGGAGGAAGGCGTTCTCTTAATTGCAGTATTTTCTGGTGACACCCTTGTCTCTGCTCTATCAAGAAAGAAGTTAAATAAATAAATGCCAAGTTTGTACACAGAAAAAATTTTTGTCGAGCTAATAATACTCCAGCCTTGAATGAGAAACAATGAAGAAGAGAAAATATGTATGTTGCTACCATGATTTTTTTGGTAATTTTTCATCAGCAGAAACAGGTCAACTTTTCGAGCTAATTTTTACTTTTATTTTCTTCTTAAATTATGTTTCATTTTTCCAGTCTGCCGCTCCAATATTTCTCTAACTTGTACATGCATTTCATTGTTGCTTCGTTGTATGTGAAAGGGTGTCATTTTTAAAAGTTTATTAACATTTACTAGTGTTCTAACCTTTTCAAGGATCTAACAGAAGGGTGACTTTCAATATTAACATTAAGAGAGTATAATAAGATACATTTATAGATAAGTATTGATAATCAAAAAAGTTGTACAGATTTATTACAACAAAGCCCTTAAAATATTAAGCAGTTCACTTTAATTACAATTATGAACTCAATACACTTTGAAGATGTTCTCCAACTATAGAGTGTGACTTTCTTGCAAAAGAGTCCTTATGTTTATGCGCAGAGTCCAGCATGTTCACAATTTTGTAAAGGATTAGGATTGATGATTCAATAATTTGAAGATCTTTTCCCTCTCTTTTTAAAATTATTTTTCTACAAAATAATAATAAAAAGTTTAACCACTGAAACCAACCTATGTTTTATATAGCAAATGGAGAACTGAAGAATATACTTTTAGCTCTTGAATAAAAGTTGGATTCTCTTGGCCATTGTCCCTACCTGTTTGGTTATTTTTGCTAAATAACTAATTACACCAAACTTGGTGGTATAAAACAGTCATTTTATTTTGCTCATGATTTTGTGGATCAAAAATTTTGGAAGAGTTTGGCTGGTCAGTTCTCATTTAGGGTCTCCCATGTGGTTGGATCAGAGGTAGGTGGGGCCAAAGCTATCAAGGCCCCCCTGGGCTGGACATCCAAGATGGCTCACTCTTGGGACTGGCATTTGATACTGGCTGTCAGCTGGGATCTCAGCTGCCCTGCCAACCTATGCAACACCTATGCAAGGTCTCCTGAGCATGGCCTTGGCTTCTGCACAGCATAGAGGGCTAAGGATAGTTGAGTTTCTTACATGGCAGCTCACAGTTCCAAACACAAGTGTTCCAGTGACAAAGGTAAGAGCTGCCTTGGAATTCACAAAACAGCACTTCTGCTGAATGGTACTGATTATGAGCGAGTCTCTAAAGCCACACTATCCCCTTAAGAGGAGGGAACAGAGTAGGAAGATTGTAAAAGATTTGTGGATATATTTTAAAACTACCACCCTCTGACATCACATCACAGCAGGATCCTCTATGACCCACCTCCCAGAATATTGGAAATAAAGCAAAAATAAACAAATGGGAGCTAATTAAACTTAAAAGCTTCTGCACAACAAAGGAAACTATAAGCAAGGTGAAAAGATAGCCTTCAGAATGAGAGAAAATAATAGCAAATGAAGCAACTGACAACTAATCTCAAAAATATACAAGCAACACCTGCAGCTCAATTCCAGAAGAATAAACAACCCAATCAAAAAATGGGCCAAAGAATTAAACAGACATTTCTCCAAAGAAGACATACAGATGCCTAACAAACACATGAAAAGATGCTCAACATCACTCATTTTCAGAAAAATGCAAATCAAAACCACAATGAGGTACCGTTTCAGGCCAGTCAGGATGGCTGCGATCCAAAAGTCTACAAGCAATAAATGCTGGAGAGGGTGTGGAGAAAAGGGAACTCTCTTACACTGTTGGTGGGAATGCAAACTAGTACAGCCACTATGGAGACTAGTGTGGAGATTCCTTAAAAAACTGGAAATAGAACTGCCTATGACCCAGCAATCCCACTACAGTGCATACACACCGAGGAAACCAGAATTGAAAGAGACATATGTACCCCAATGTTCATCGCAGCACTGTTTGTAATAGCCAGGATGTGGAAGCAACCTAGATGTCCATCAGCAGACGAATGGATAAGAAAGCAGTGGTACATATACACAATGGAGTATTACTCAGCCATTAAAAAGAATACATTTGAGTAAGTTCTGATGAGGTGGATGAAACTGGAGCCTATTATACAGAGTGAAGTAAGCCAGAAAGAAAAACACCAATACAGTATACTAACACATATATATGGAATTTAGAAAGATGGTAATGATAACCCTGTATGCAAGACAGCAAAGAAACACAGATGTGTAGAACAGTCTTTTGGACTCTGTGGGAGAGGGCGAGGGTGGGATGATTTGGGAGAATGGCATTGAAACACGTATAATATCATATACGAAACGAATCACCAGTCCAGGTTTGATGCATGATACTGGATGCTTGGGGCTGGTGCACTGAGACGACCCAGAGGAATGGTACAGGGAGGTAGGAGGAAGGGGGGTTCAGGATGGGGAACACGTGTATACCTGTGGTGGATTCATGTTGATGTATGGCAAAACCAATACAATATTGTAAAGTAATTAACCTCCAGTTAAAATAAATAAATTTATATTCTAAAAAATAAAAAAAGAAATATGTTTTTACATTGTAATACAGTATACCTGTGTGTTTATATACTTACACATGTTTAACTAAAACAAAAGTTTCATTAAACAAAACTTATTCCAAAATAAACAAATAAATAAAACTACCACCCTACTCTCTTTATACTACAGATCATTTGAAAGACAACATGGAAATCCTACATGTTCTCTATGAGCTCTGCCAAAGGAATCTCATTTTAATCAATGAAGAGCCAAAATCACCTCAAATGCCTTGTAACACCTGTGACAGTTTGCATGTTCCAAAAATGACCATAGCTATATTCCTACTCCCAACTGTTCTTTCAGAATCCTACCAGCTCCCCATCAGGAGGGAGAATCTCTTTCTACGTTGAAATCAGACAGGACTTCACGATAGCTTTGACAAAGAGATGCAGCAAAAGTGACATTCCATGATATTCTAAGGCTGATTCACAAAAGGTGATTCGACTTCTGCCTGCGTTTTTCTCTTGGGAATGCTTACCCTGGGAACCCAGCCACCCTGTGGTGAGGAAGCCCAAAACAGCTGTGGAGGCATGTCAGCGTGTTCCAGATGAGAGCCTCAGCTGAGGTCTTGAAGTCAACTGTGAGCGTTTAGATGAGTCCAGCCCCAGTCTTTCAGCCAGTCTAGATGATGCTAAGTGTAACAGAGATAAGCTACTTCTGCCAAGTCTTTCCCCAATTGAGATTTACGAGCAAATTAATGTTTTATAGTGATTTGTTATACAGCAATAGATAACTGGAATGACTGACTTCTACTCTGTGAGGCAGTACTGCATTGAAACAATAAAAGTAATATCCAGTTTGCAAATCAATCTTTGCTTGCTCTCAACAATAAGGCAGAAAATTCATTTCATTAAGTATTTCTTGAAGTCAATAGAAATAAAGACAGAATGGAATAGTTATCAATTCATAAGTCCCTAGGCTGGTCCTCATTTACTAAAGAAATGTAATGTGGTGAATTTAGTAGTTTTCAAGCTCTATGACACCAACAATAGTTTTGTTTTGTTTTTAATCAGAAACATGACGCTACACACTCAGCTAATCAGAGAAAAAGTTCTTTCTTTTGAGGAATTGTGTTGTGTGATGCAGCTACAGATAATCATTTATTGAGTTTTCATTGAGTTTTTACTATGCTTGAGGCACTGTTTTATGTGCTGGGAATACAGCAGTAAACAAAACAGTTGTCAGTCTCTCATGGGATTTATATTATAGGAAATGAGGGGAGATAAACAAATAATGAACAAAGACATAAGTTTTATATATATACACATATATATGTCAGTTGGGGATAAATGGAGGAAAATTCAGAGCAAGAAGATGGCAAGCCCAAGGATGGATAGAGAAAGAATCATATGTAGGAATGGATAGGGAGAGCCTCACTGACATGATGAGATTTCAACAAAAACCAGAAAGAAATGAGAGAGGTAGCAAAAATGATTTCTGGGGAAAAGATGTTCCAGGCAGAGGGAAGAGAAAGGTCAGAGGCCCCAAAGTAACAGCAGGGTGGTGGAGTCTGGGAGAAGCGAGAAGGCCAGCTTGCTAGAGCCTAAGCAAAGAAGATCACACGCATGTGTGCTAAGTCGCTTCAGTTGTGTCCAGCTCTTTGTGACCCTATGGACTATAGTCGGCCAGGCTCCTCTGTCCGTGGGATTCTCCAGGCAAGGATACTAGAGTGGGTTGCCATGCCCTCCTCCAGGGGATCTTCCCGACTGAGGGACTGAACCCACGCCTTTTATGTCTCCTGCACTGAAGGGCAGGTTCTTTACTGCTAGTGCCACCTGGGAAGCCCAGAGAAGAACATAGTGGGAGATAAAGGAAGGAGAGAAGGAATCAGACCATCTAGAGCCTCCTAGGAAATTGTCAGAATTGACTCGGCATGAGAAATTAATCTTAAAAGGAGTCTTCTCCTTTTAAACGAGATTACCTAGTAATGAGATTACATATGAGATTACATACAATGAGAGGAATAATCAGACAAATGAAAATAGTGGCTTGGGCAGAGATAATAATGATGGAGTGGTAAAGGGTGATTAAATCAGGGTCTATTTTGATGGAGAAAGACCAACAGATTCACTGATGGACTGGATTGGATATGGATATGAGAGAAGAAAAGAAGTCAGGGATAACACTTTACTGCGAGCAGCTAGAAGAATGAAGAGGCCATTTCCTCTGATGGTGGGCTCCATGAGAGAAGATGCTTTGGTGGGCAGATCAGAAACTCTTTGGACATGTTAAGTTTGAGATGTCCACCAGGCATCCAGTCAAAGGATAGTTGATTACAGTCTGGAGGTTAGTAGAAACATGGAATTGTCAATTGGGGAATTTTAGGTGGTTCATCAGGCTGGAAAATTCCGTCAAGGAGTCTTCTGCTTTTTATGGGAACTGATGTAAACAGGCGATGGATACTAATCCTGATCCAGTATTTCACAGATTAGATAAACCTAGAAAAAGAATTCCTTATCTTTAAGAAGGATTAAGAGATAATAAAATGACTTATTAGTATTGATTTAGTCTTTGAACTCCACAGCATGGCCTATTTACAAAATGGCGTCTGTATCTAGTGTTCTCTTTGCCTGAAAACAGTCACAATGTAGTGCTGTGGAAACAGGACCTCACTGTTAACATGCAATTCAGTTGCTGGAATATACAGTTTGTTTCTCTAACTCTCAAATATAGTGTTTCTCATGGTAAGTGCGTCTACCACAAGTAACATGCCCTGACAGACAGCAAGAAAGAAAGCAGAAATTGCAGCTTCCTGAAGTAAGCCAGTGAATGTGCTTATTGGAATATAGTTAAATATAACACATTACAATCAGAAACATCACCAGTTTGGCCTGATGCTTAGATCATCTTCAACTTGCACACACAAGTGCAATTGTTGCTACTTGAACCACATTCCTTTTCTAGACTCAACAGTGCAAATTAAACTAGACGATCTAATATAAGTTATCTGAGTGCCCAAAGGATAGAAAACACAAGGTTAAAAGTCCCTTTATGATAGACCGTTATCACAGGAGTTCTCTATCAGCCAGCATTTACAAAGAGAGCAACTGTCAGAGAAGTTTAAGAAATGGAAACTGCCAAAGAGATCAGTCTCCTGACTGCTTTCCAATCAGTGGGAAAAAGTGCAAGTTGAAGGATAGTATTTAAAAACTCTATGGAGCTAGAACATAATTTCTCAAAGAATCTTTGTCGGTTATACATCTGTTCTCATAGTTGTCTCTTTGTGTTTGGAAAGTTTTTCAGGGTTGCTAGCCCTCATGATGGGGAGGGTGGGGGGTGAAGTGCACATGGACAAATCAAGGTCATTATTAAACACCCTGAGCGCAAAACCGAGGTTCACCTCGTCACCTTTCTCTCTCCATTTAGCCCTGGTGGAACTCAAGAGGGCAAGGAATTAAATTTATTCCAGGTGGCCTGGGGTTTCAGCTACTGTGAGTGACAGAAGCAGCTCTGAAAGAGTGTGCCAGTCTGAGCCCATACTTCATCAACACGAGGAAAATGAGTGAAAGCTAAATACACACACGTTTAAAGCCAGCAAATTCATGGTAGAGGGACAGAAAGCTTAAGTTTAAAATACAAAATTGGAAACTCTTATCTGAAAGTTTCAAACTTGTGAACAGGCAAAAATATGTACCCAGTTTAGAAGGAATACTATCGGTTCAGTTCAGTTCAGTTGCTCAGTCGTGTCCAACTCTTTGCGACCCCATGAATTGCAGCACGCCAGGCCTCCCTGTCCATCACCAACTCCCGGAGCTCAGTCAAACTCACGTCCATAGAGTCAGTGATGCCATCCAGCCATCTCATTCTCTGTCATCCCCTTCTCCTCCTGCCCCCAATCCCTCCCAGCATCAGAGTCTTTTCCAATGAGTCAACTCTGCATGAGTTGGACAAAGTACTGGAGCTTCAGCTTTAGCATCATTTCTTCCAAAGAAATCCCAGGGTTGATCTCCCTCAGAATGGACTGGTTGGATCTCCTTGAAGTCCAAGGGACTCTCAAGAGTCTTCTCCAACACCACAGTTCAAAAGCATCAATTCTTCGGCGCTCAGCCTTCTTCACAGTCCAACTCTCACATCCATACATGACTACTGGAAAAACCATAGCCTTGACTAGACGGACCTTAGTCGGCAAAGTAATGTCTGCTTTTGAATATGCTATCTAGGTTGGTCATAACTTTCCTTCCAAGGAGTAAGCATCTTTTAATTTCATGGCTGCAGTCACCATCTGCAGTGATTTTGAAGCCCCCCAAAGTAAAGTCTGACATCGTTTCCGCTGTTTCCCCATCTATTCCCCATGAAGTGATGGGACCAGATGCCATGATCTTTGTTTTCTGAATGTTGAGCTTTAAGCCAGCTTCTTCACTCTCCACTTTCACTTTCATCAAGAGGCTTTTTACTTCCTCTTCACTTTCTGCCATAAGGGTGGTGTCATCTGCATATCTGAGGTTAGGAATACTATGGTAAAAGGCAAATATGTATTTTTATTTTGTCACGCACAAAGCCATGTTATAATTCTATTTAATTATGGCATGGCTTTGTACAAAAGATGCCAACACCATTATAATAAAAGCCACCAGATGTCACTATTACAGATTATATTCAGTCATATGCTAATCAGAAAATTTGTTAAATTACATTACTCAGTTTGAAGAAATTCTGGGTTATAATTTTGCCATCAAAGAAATATTGCACTTGGGCTTTCTTGTAGGGAATTTTTCCCATGGGTCTTAACTTCTCGATAATTCTTTTTGGTTAGGTTTATAGTGGCTCCAGACTCCATTAGGGAATAGGAAAGATTCTCCCACCAGGAAGATTTATTATACAGGAGCTGCTGTTGGAGGTTTTCTTTTGAAAGACTTTACATTTAAACAGGACAACTTCTTACCTCCTCAAAAAACTTGGAAAATGGATTGGTTTGAAGGTGGACCAATTATTTCACAGTTCTCTGATTCTTTGATTTCAGTAACATCAAATATTCAGTAGAGAGCTGGGCTTGGAGCTCTTCCTGCTGTTGGCCTCAATTTAGTAAACTAACTTTTCCTTACAGTGTGTGGTGAAGAAGATGACTAGTTTTCCACATAACTTGGTACAGGCTTCCACACTCCAGAACACTCATTGTTACACAGGCTGGATAAAAGACAAATGGATTACGATTTGAACAAAATTTTACCTATTCTATGTATCTTATATATAGGCTATGTTTCCCTTTACACAGTAGCCCTAGGTGGACAACATTCCTACCTATTTAGTCTGAGTCAAATAAAGGATTTAATAATGAGAACTTCAGTCTAGGAAGAATATTAATGAGAGATTTTGGAGTACACTAGAGTTTGGGACATCTGGCAATTCACATCCTGTGGAGGAGAATTTATACTATTTATAAATAGAGGCTTATTTAATGACATGATTGTGATGGGTTCTAAACCCAGGTTGACTGATTAAGATCTCACAGGACCTCAGATGTAGGACCATTTTAAGGAACTCCCCCCCCCCCAGCTTTTTAGAGAAAGGATCATGCACAATATATGGGAAAAGATTTCATGTCTTTATAAGTACTCGTTAAATCTCACAAAACTTATGTTGCTATGCTGCCATAGATCAGCAAAATCTATACAGACAAGAAAGAAAAAGTCCAGGAAAGTTTTGAGAAGTGAAAATGCCCCTCTCTGACATAGAAACAAGTAGCAGCAGCCACAAACCTGTCTGTGTGCTTATGCCATTGTGGAATGTTGTTCAACATATGGAGAGCTTGGCCCTCTCGCTGTCAGCCCAGGGCAAGGGATGAATTATCCAGGTAAAAGCAAGTTCCTTCTTCAGTAGCAAAATATTTTCCCCATGAGATGTCTAGTAGTTCAGGTAAAAAGCTGTTGTGCAAAGAAACTGGCCTGATGTTGTTATATATGATTTTTAAAATAAGTTTTAATAGCAGTTTAAAAGGAAACAGGGTAGGTGGGCTTATGATTTTTCTTAGAAACATTATCATGAGGAATGCTAGTAAAAAATCTCCCACTCTAGTCTTCTTTATTTCAAGAAATAAAGGCAGTAAAGAGAAGGAAGGATCCACCAGAGTTTACCCTTTCCTTTGCTTTTCTTTAAAGTCTACTAACTCTAAGCCAGCTATGCTTAAATTCCCCGAATAATTATTTTCAAAATTCAGTAATCAGGAACTGGGCTAGATATAAAATTACTGACCTACTTCTATTTCTTTGGGTTTCCATCTTTTCACTGGGGGAGAGAGGAAGCAAGGAGAGCAGTACTGTTCAATCTAAAAAGGGACAAATGTTTCTGATCTCACTTGCATTTCCCAATGTCTTTTTGGTTATAGCTGTTGTTTTGTTCAGACCTAGTCTCCATGATACTAATTGTGACAAATTAGGAAAAATTTACAAGCCTGGAAATTAAGCTGAAATGGTTCCCAGATTAATATCTGCTTTGCTCTTAGGAGATAAATTTCCTTGAAGAAAATTAGTCACTTTACAGCCAACTCCTTTCCATTTTTATGTCTATTTATTCCTTGGCGGGTGCATGCTCAGTCATGTCCGACTCTTTGCAACCCCATGGACTATAGCCCACCAGGCTCCTCTGTCCAGGCAAGAATACTAGAGTGGGTTATCATTTCTTCTCCAGCAGATCTTCCCAACCCAATATCGAACCCATGTCTCCTGAATTGACAGTCAGATTCATTACCACTGAACTAAGAAGCCCCATCTTGCTTGGTACAAAACACAAAATCAACTGTGTGCCTAGTCATTAAATTGTACTTGTTTTATCTAATTATGTCTTCTCAGCTGTCTTTGCTGTGCTTTTCCATTGGTCTCCAAATCATAATAAGGGCTTCCTTGGTAGCTCAGTTGGTAAAGAATCTGTGTGCCGTACAGGAGACCCAGGTTCAACCCCTGAGTTGGGAAGATCCCCTGAAGAAGGAAATTCTTGCCTGGAAAATCCCATAAGCAGAGGATCCTGGCAGGCTATAGTCCACGGAGTTTCAAGAGTCGGACACGACTCAGCAACTAAACTGAAAACCTAGTTCCACACTCTGCTCATTTCCTTGAAACGCACATCTACCTTTGAGTTATAAATGCAGATTATCAAGACAGAATAAAGAAAAGGGAAAACCTTTAAAAGATTTCATCCACAGGTAAGAATGGACACTGAGGATATTCTGCTGTGCACATATCTGCATATATTAGATTCCTGCAAACTGTCTCAGTTAAATTAGTAGCTCAAATTTAAAATTTTCCACATGATTCCATTTGTAATGGAATTTCAGCAAGTACAAGATTAAAGTATTTTATTAAATATATAATTAATTATCATCCTCTTGTTTATTTTCCCAGAACTCTTGATTACAACAAAACTATCCCAAAATATCTTATTGGTAAAAGTATTCGGAGAAGGCAATGGCAATCCACTCCAGTACTCTTGCTTGGAAAATCCCATGGACAGAGGAGGCTGGTAGGCTGCAGTCCATGGGGTCGCTAGGAGTCGGACACGACTGAGCAACTTCACTTTCACTTTTCACTTTCATGCATTGGAGAAGGAAATGGCAGCCCACTCCAGTGTTCTTGCCTGGAGAATCCCAGGGATGGGGGAGCCTGGTGGATGGCCGTCTATGGGGTTGCACAGAGTCGGACACAACTGAAGCGGCTTAGCAGCAGCAGTAGCAGCAGCATTCCTCGTCTAGACTCATTGTAAATATCTAGTTTTTTGTGTTTTAGAAACACAGTCTGTTGCCCACTTTGTGAACCAGTTCTTGTTCATAAATCTCTGTAGCTGCTATGGGAGGCTGTTTCTTTGTTTTTGTTTTTTTGCCCAGTTGTCGGTTACTAACGTCTTCATTTTGCTTCTAGGATTAATTTAAACTGCAGGGATGGTAGAGACTGAATAGATAGATACTGCACAGCAATGGGGTTAGGAGTCTCCTGCTACCTATGCTGTTTTTTTCTGGCATCAGTTTGCGGAGGGGAGCTGATGGAGATTACTGGTGGGGAAAGACTAATTGGCCCCTCCCAGATCACTCACTAGATTAATCTTAGAAAAAAGAAGGCTGTGTCTACACTTTCCAGTAAGCAACCTGTTTGTATGTTCACCAAATGAAAGGGTGTTAGGTAAGAAAAGAAAGGTCAGAAACTAACACTGAAAATCACTAGTGCCCAAATTCCAAACTGCTCTAACAGATTTAAGGCAATCACTAACCCCCCTAGAAGAGAAAACCCTAGGATTTGTGATGAAGCAGGATCAGCTAGATCTAAAATCTCAACTTTTGTCCCTTGCTTTCACCTTTCCGTTGGGAATCCTAACTAATTTCATCTGCCGCCATTATGATGGCCACTAGCAGAGACGGGGAAGGGTACTGATCCCCACCAACCTTTGAATTCCTCACAACACATCTGAGGCCAAGATGGATCATTCTAGTATATAATTATTCAAGGCTAGAAGAATCTTAAAAGTGGGATAAAATGGCACAATCCAAGGTAGTCTTTAAAACATGTTACTTAAATGTAGGTTTGAGGTTTTTATTCAGTTGTGCTGTGTAATACAGTAGCTGTTAGCCACAAGTGACAATTCAGTTCAGTTCAGTCGCTCAGTCATGTCTGACTCTTCGTGACCCCATGGACCGCAGCACACCAGGCCTCCCTGTCCATCACCAACTCCCGGAGTTTACCCAAACTCATGTCCATTGAGTCAGTGATGTCATCCAACCATCTCATCCTCTGTCATCCCCTTCTCCTCCTGCCTTCAATCTTTCCCACCATCAGGGTCTTTTCAAATGAGTCAGCTGTTCACATCAAGTGGCCAAAATATTGGAGTTTCAGCTTCAACATCAGTCCTTCCAATGAACACCCAGAACTGATCTCCTACAATTAAGCACTTGAAATAAACGCAGTCCTATCTGACATGGCTGAAAGTATAAAATGTACACACTGGATTTCAAAGACTTAATACAAAAAAAAGTAAAATAAATAATTTTTATATGGATTACATGTTAAAATAATACTTTGGACACATTAAGTAAGTTAAATAAAATATAGTTAAAATCATTTTCATCTGTTTCTTTTACTGTAAAGAAAATGTACTCAGTTTTGTTTATTTAAGAAGATAAATACTTTTCTAACATTTAATCACTAAAAATATCATTTTTTTACTGTAAAAAGTGATTACTAGAGAATTTTGCATATACGGTTTATAGTACATTTCTTTTGGACAGTGCTTTAAAGAAATGTTCTAGCAATGCTTTTGTCTCTCTCCCAACCTGCCACATTTGCAGAAACTTTTAGGAATATATTGGCTTAGGCTGGGAATTTTGAATGTACATAGACCTGAGTTTATATCCCAGTTCTCTGCTACTGGGCTTCCCAGGTGGTACTCATGGTGAAGAATCCTCCTGCCAATACAGGAGATGCAAGAAATGTGGGTTCAATTCTTGGGTCGGGAAGTTTCCCTGAAGAAGAAAAGGGCTCTCTACTCCAGTATTCTTGCCTGGAGAATCCCATGGACACAGGAGCCTAGCAGGCTACAGCACAGCTGAGCATACACACACACTCTGCACTTAATACCTGAGTGTCTTTGGACATATTACTTAGAGCCTCTGTCTCAATTGCCTCAGCTACAAAATAAGGATAATAATATAGAATCCACCTGCATTATATGGTTACTGCGAAGATTACATGAAACTAAATTTATTTGCCTCACACAAAAAGTCACTTAGTTATGACTAGTGTTATTTATACTCTTTTTTAAAATTAATTTTTATTGGATTATAGTTGATTTACGTTGTGTTAGTTTCAGGTGTATAGCAAAGAGAATCAGTTATACATATAAAAATCATCTTATATTGAAGAGGGAATTTGACAAAACATCAACTAAAGAGACTAAATATTTCATTAAAAAATGGTCTTGTTTTTGTTTTTTAATGGAATTTATGAAATAGACCAGTATTCAAAATCAGAATCAACAGAAAGAATGCATATGACAGGAAATATTATTTTACCCTATAGAAGCAAAGCAAAGCGAACGATGGCAGACCTGCATCTGGAACAGTGCATGCGATGTTGGTTGCCGAGCCTGAAGCAAGCATAAGTGAGTATTAAGCTCGTGGCAACCGAAATGATGAAGAAAAGAGAAGTGCTTCTGAATAACTATAGGAATACCAACCGGCATTGGAGCAGAAAACCTGTCAAGGTGGTAATTAAATATCGGAGATACAGGCTTGAGTATGACCTAGAACATCACTTTGCTTACTAAAATCCTAAATTCTAAAACTAGTACACAACTCTAGAATTTGAAAAAGGTGCTTTATTGCATATTAAATTATATTAAATTATGCATATTAAATTATATTAAATTATGCACATTAAATTATATTAAATTATGCACATTAAATTATATTAAATTATGCAATAAAGCACCTTTTTCAAATTCTAGAGTTGTGTACTAGTTTTAGAATTTAGGATTTTAGTAAGCAAAGTGATGTTCTAGGTCATACTCAAGCCTGTATCTCCGATATTTAATTACCACCTTCACAGGTTTTCTGCTCCAATATTGGTTGGTATTTCTACCAGGGAAGCCCAAATGAGGTACTACGTTATTGGATAATCTTTCCTCATAGCTCAGTTGGTAAAGAATCTACCTGCAATGCAGGAGACCCTGGTTCGATTCCTGGGTTGGGAAGATCTGCTGGAGAAGGGGTAGGTTACCCAGTCCAGTATTCTTGGGCTTCCCTTGTGATTCAGCTGGTGAAGAATCTGCCTGCACTGTGGGAGACCTGGATTCAAACCCTGGGTTGGGAAGATCCCCTGGAGAATGGAAAGGTTACCCATTCCAGTATTCTGGCCCAGAGAATTCCATGGACTCTAGGCCATGGGGTTGCAAAGAGTCGGACACGACTGAGCAACTTTCGCTCACTTTATTGGTTACATGGGTCCGAGGATATAGTACAGAAAATAAAGTTTGGAAAGGAGTTTAAACAAATTGTTGGATGCTTAAGTAGGATTTTTAAAAGCAAAGTAGAGATACTTTGGAAATTGTCTAGAAGGTCGCTATGAAAGTAAAAAAAGTGTTAGTCACTCGGTAGTGTCCGACTCTGCGACCCCATGGGCTGCCAGGCTCCTCTGTCCATGAGATTTTCCAGGCAAGAATACTGGAGCTATTTGCTTCTCCAGGGGATCTTTCTGACCCAGGGATCAAACCTGGGTCTCCTGCACTGCAGGCAGATTCTTTACCATCTGAGCCACGTCTAGAAGGCTGCTACACCCTCTTCCTTAAAATATGCTTTTGTGTCATAATTAGTGTTACAAAGGCTCCTGTCTTGGAGTATGGATAGAAACTTCCTAGTTAACCATAACAGAAGGGACAGAAAGCAGTATTCAGAACTTAAAGTAGACTTTTTAGAGAGTTAGCCACTTGGCTGCAGGAAGAAATGCAGTTCAACAACAGATTGGGGTTGACATGGATGCTGCAAAGGCCACCAGGTGGGATGTTTTAAGTGGTGTAACACACTTTTCCCTGCCGGAGGTAGAGTCCAGGGGCAGAATATCCAGGAGAAGGCTACTAGAATCCAAGTCAGGAGGCAGCGGTGGTTAGATGGGAGCATCATGACAATGTGCCTGGTGGTCAGGGACTGATGCCAGGTTCTCCAGAGTGTAAGAGGAAGAGAGTAAGGCTGGTAGGAGTAAGGAAGAGGATCCATCCTAAATGGTTGTTTCTCTAGTCTAGAGGTTCTCAGCTGGGAGTGACTTGCCCCCGGGACATTTGGCAATGTGTGGAGACACTTTCATTGTCATACTTGGGGCTGGGAGATGGGTAAAACTGGCATCTAGGGGGTGGAGGCCTAAATGCCCTGGACAGCCCCCACCGCAAACGGCCATCTGGCCCAAAATGTCAGCTAGCACTAGTGCCGTCTACTACCCTAGACAGACCTCCCAGACAAAACTTGGACGGAGAATGATAACACTGAAGTCCAAACTGGGTTATAAGTTGGGAACGAGGTGTTGCAGGGAACTTGACTAAAAGGAGGTCAGCACCAGTCTCGAGAGAGTTATGACCTGATATAACAACCCCAGATTTTAGGCTACAACTTCTATGAGGCAGTGTAGTATAGAGGGAAAAAGGACACCGACATCCAACTATAAGTCTCCATGGTTCAAAACAAGTTTTGTAAGCTTGACGGCCTTTTGTGTAAAATTAACATAACAGTTTCAAATCTGAGGGATATTGTGAAGATCCCGTAAGGTAATATAGCTAAAATGCCTTCCACAGGACTTAGAACATCATGGTGCTAGAATGGCAAGAAAGTTGCTGCACCTAACATATAATACAGAAATTATATATTCCCTTGGCAAATCAACCAAATAGCCTGTGTCTCAATCTACTGAACATGTATGAATATCCACATTCATCTTATCTGGCCTCTCAGCAGTACTTACTATTGCAGTTGCCATGCAACGGCACTCTAGTTACTGCTCCCTTATCCGATTTCCCAACTAGACTCGCATAAGCTCCATAAGTGAGGGAATGGTGACTTTCTCATTTACTTGCAACCTCACTGCCCAGCACATAAATAAACAAAAATGTTTCTGATAAATAAATGAATAAACCTAGTTAAATAACCTCTGGCAACCAGAAGTCAGGAGTGCTATTGATTATATATATTTCAGAATTCTTTTATAATGCCTACAAGCGTCAGAAAGTTCTAAGTCGATCTCAATTAATTAATCAATGACTCCATTCCACCTTAATTGTGGAGCCCACTGAGTTGAATGCATATGCCCAGGGATTTCTCTAGGAAACAGAGCTGTACCCATAGAGACTCTCTGCTTTTCAGATCAATAATTCTAAACACTAGAGAGAGTTGGAGAGATGGAGCCTCAATTCTCTTCTCAAAGAAAAGCACATGGTCCTATATGTTTGGATCTATAGTAGTGCCTTTATTCAGCCTGATTGTCTTAAATGCTTGACACCATGCCAGACATGTAGTAGATACCATAAACATTTGTTTTAATAGCATTCAGTAACATTTGTTATTGAAAAGTCAGAATATACTCAAACACTTTTTTCATAGAGTTTTAGAGATATTTCTTGTTTTCCTATATTCTTAAGCTAAAGTGCACAGAAGACATAGCTTCTTATCAAATTTAATGTGACATTTCCAAAGCTCCCAGGTACTTTGATAGAAAATTTATCGGAATTATTGTAAGGATGTCAGTGGGCTTCCCTGGTGGCTCAGACGGTAAAGTCTCTGACTGCAATGTGGGAGACCTGGGTTCAATCCCTGGGTCGGGAATATCCCCTGGAGGAAGAAATGGCAACCCACTCCAGTACTCTTGCCTGGAGAATTCTATGGACAGAGGAACCTGGTGGGCTACAGTCCATGGGGTCGCAAAGAGTAGGACACAACTGAGCGACTTCATTTCACTTCAAGGATGTCAATTGTGTATGCAAATTTAAGATACTTAATCTTTATTGCATTAAATTTGTAGTTAAGTAACTGAATATTACTATGCATTATCAGATTTAATTGTTTTTTTTTCTTGTGAGGTCAGTAAACCTAAATCTAAACCATAAAGCTGTCATCAATGAATAAGTACTGATCTCTCTCTGTATAGAAATAACTCCTGAATCCATATTACCTTGGAAGAATGTGTATCCTTGAATAAAGAAATGTTTTAATAAAAAGGGAGTAACAGATAGATAAAAGTTACTTCTACACTTAAAGCAGCAGTTTGATGCCATTAAATCATCTTTCCATACAAGTAGAAAGTAAAAGATTAGAAACTTTTAGTTAAGTTTTAAGAAAGTTTTTTAAAAAGCATTATCATAACTCATTTGTTGAATGTTTTATTTTACAAACGCTCATTCATTACATTATTTTAGACATTTAATATGGACATGATTCCTTATTAACTAAAATTGAACCACTGTATTATTTAAAACATCTTTGTTTTTTGTTTTTAAGAAGTCTGTGAGTTGGACAGAGTTAAAATGAGACAAGTTGTGAAATATGGTGCTCAGTATTCCAAAGAAATACATAATTAAAGCTGATAAGATTAAAATCATTTTCCATTGTAGTTGCTCATATGCCATATGTTAAGGAGTTCCCTATAGTGGAACACATAGTCTAAAAGAAGTTTGTATCTTATTACAACCCTCTTAAAGTTTCCATTTAACAAGCAAACACATAAAATGATATCTGATGCTTGAATTAAAGGTCAATGAGACAGTGAAGGCCCGTGGGTCAAGCACAAAGAAGTCCCAGTGAAGTTGAACTTCACTGGTCTGAGTCTAACTCGCCGTACATAACCATAGTTAACATACGCTTTCTACACAGTTGGTAGCAATCAGATACATATTTAATGTGGTTTCATTATATCCTATAAATGCTGGCAATAGAATAATCTCCCCAGGGTATTCAGTGGATAATAGAGAAGAGAAAATGATGAGCACGTTTAGCACATGCACCCACAACCTCATGATGAAAGGCCCTGTTTCCCCCATACAGCACCTGTTGTCATAGCTGCTTTAATTACTTTTCATTGTAGTCAGCAGCCTGAAATATTTATCACGGAGCCTATAATTTCCCAAATCCAAAACTGACATCTACCCAAGCAACTACAGGGACTGAAATGTTACTCACTCCTACCTCTATGCTTAACTTGCAATCTCAAAAGTGCTAAACAAAACATTTTCGAGGGAGACCCCATGCGGTGCAAGATTTAAAAATGTTTACATAACATTCAAAAGGCAGCATATCTTATCACATTTTGATTGAGATAAAGACAGAAATCATGTCATTATTAAATATTAAAACATTCAATGTGCTAAAATAAAAAGCAAATTTAAAGATTTCTGCAAATAGGTATCAACTAAACATATTCAGTCAACATTTCTAGGGTTTATTCTCCCAGCCAGTTTACTATAAAATTAGGCTTGATTTTTGCACTTCTTTCTCCAGCGAATTATTGGTTATAAATCCCATGCTTTGGCTATATTCTTTTGATTGTGAAATATGCTGTGATCTAGAATAAGGTTTTGTTGTTTTTTTTAATCTTATTTATTTAATAAAATGTATTTATATTTATATATTACTATAGTATACAGCTGTAATGTTAATATGAATGTTAACTCATTGAATCTTAATAACAGTCCTATCAGATAGCAACCATTAGTTTCCTTATGTTACAACTGAAAAAACTGAAGCAAAGAAATATGGAGTGATTTGCCCACAGTCACTAACGCCAGTTACTGGCAGATCAGGGATTCAGACTCAGATAGTTTAGCTCCAGAATCAACATCTACACACTAAAAGCCAATTTCGTTTCCCAGGAAGGTCCTTATGAATAGAAAAATAACTTCATATAGACCTCATTAATTCAGCACATAAGAAGATAATTTCTAACACTTGGATTAGCATAATCCAGAGTCAAAAATATATCTTGCATAGCAACCAAGTAAATATTCACATCCACATACCAACACAAACATAACCAATGCAAAAGTTTTACCAGTTAAGATTACCCTTACTGCATACATACTGTATTTAGTTTTTAAAATGTTGCTTATGATCAAGTAATTTGTTTTCACAATGTGCTAACATAGTGGTTCTCATACCAAGTTATTCATTAAAATTGTCTGCAGAGATTTTAAAACTAAGGAATGTGTGAGGCCCACTCCAATCAGTTAATTTAGAATCTCTGCAGAAAGCTTCTTAAAAGCTATACAGGTGATACCAAGAAGCTGCCATGGTTCAGAATTTCTGCACTATTGAATCAAATATATTTAATGTGAAACACATTGGAGTAGATGAAACTGACAAGATAGAGTGTTATTACCTCCAGTTGAATACAGATCTTTTGAGTGGCAGGACTGTTGGATTATTTTACATTAGCATTAGTTTTGTGTCTGTAAAGACCAATTAACTTCTTGAAGAGGTGTTAAAATATTTTCACAAGTAGCTTAATATTCCTTCTTTAACGTTATTTATACTGTTATCACCTAACAACCTTTCTTCATTGAGAGCCTTAAAGATATTTAAAGCCAGGACACATCTGAATGTTACCAATTAGTGGATTTTGAATCAACAAGATCTTGTTTAAAATGGGCAGTTAAATTGTAGAAAGAAAACAGTGGCCCTTTGACTAAGATTAAGATAAATAATTTTTAGCTCGACACAAAACATGTTGCCTGGTTAAATTCTATATCCATATTTCCTTCCTTGTATTCCAATCCTTTCTCCCCTAAATCTTGTGATTGTCTACAAGTGAAAAATTAATATTACAAACTGAGGTTTAGAGTTTGAGCAATGAACTGCCTTATTGAAAAAGTGCTGCAGCTGCCGAGTTTGATGTGCATATAACAAACTAATTCTGAAAAGACATGACCAGGGTGTGCTGCTGCAGTGTGATGGGAACAGAGGTCACCTCACCTAGCGCTGAAGTGGAAGGAAGCCACAGACGCATGGGGAACATGGCTAAAATGGCACAGATCGGAACAAGATTTTGTTTGCCTCAGTGGATACAGGTCTCAGATGTGTTAACATGATTTTATTTTTTGTTTTTGATGTCCTGTCAACAGTTCTTTTTTATTATTGTGGTTTTATGGTTTTGAACCTCAACTGGCAGTACTTAAATTTCTCCAGACAGCATTCTTCTGTGTTCTCCAACAGTGAATATTCCAAATTTATAATTCTCATCAACTTTACACTGACTATGTTAGCTTCAGCTCCCCAGATAAAACAATGGCCCTCACTGGCCTCCATTTTCAGCATCCTCCATCTCAAAATTTCACTTTTACTCACTTCCCAGGTCTCCTCCCCCTTAAATTCCATTCAGTCCATGCAAGGCTCATTTTCCTTTTTCTTAAAATCATCCATAACTTCTGACTTGCCAAGTTCAACATCCTATTTTCAGTGGTACCTCTCTTTTGCATAGTGTAATATGTCTTATTAATTATCCAGCTCTTCTAATTTCTAGTTTTTATCAATTGTCTTGATCTGAGCTAAAATTTCCTTGACCCCAATCTACAAAGAAAGGGTTTGATTAGCAGTAAAAATATCACATGAAAGGACATTTTAAACCTACTTAATTAGCACAGAGGGGCTTTCTTGGTAGCTCAGCAGGTAAAAGAATCTGCCTGCTGTGCAGGAGACCCCGGGTTTGATCCCTGGGTTGGGAAGATCCCCTGGAGAAGGAAATGGCAACCTAATCCAGTATTCTTGCCTGGAAAATCCTATGAACAGAGGAGCCTAGAGGGCTACAGTCTATGGGGTCGCTACAGTCTACGGGGTCGCAACAGTCAGATACAACTTAGCGAATAAGCCACCACAAATTACCACAACTATTTTTACGACTTTAACACACTACTTCTATATTAAGATGAGGGCTGCTGACAATGCCTCAGAACACCCAAACAATTTTCTGGAAGGATCTTTCTTTAGAAGGTTTCATTAGCATTATTACAAGTGGTGGTAAGTCCTTGAAAGTCAGGGCACTACTTTTCTTCTAAGTATTTCTTTATTACCAGCCTTGCTGATAACTAGTCCATGTCAATGACGTTTACCTGCATTCACAAATGTTAAGCTTTTAAACAGAACCACTTGGTATTTAAAGAATTATTCCAAGCAGGAATAAATTTATTTTATATTTCTTCTCTAACCTACATGGTAAAAGATAGACATCCTTCAGAGGATCTCCAAATATGTGTGAAATTTCGTATCAACTACTGCCCTAAAGAGGAGGGTTACAGCTAATTTTTTTCTCTGACTGACAAGTCTAAATCACCTCCCCAAACTTGAATATACTTGGAGAGGGAGAAAAAAAAGGGAGGGGGAACCACCAGGTGAGCCAGGTTGTTCTGTTTTATTTTATGTTTGCCAGGTTTGTGAGGATAGGGTGAGGTCCTCTAAAGTCAATAGAGTCTATATTAAGGCAGCAAGAAGGTACACGTTGTGCTTCCTTCTATTGTGAGTTTCCACTCACACAATTCTCTTCTCTAATCCCAGAGTAGCTCTAAGCAAAACTGTAGACATGTGGGACCTCGAGGTGTTATCTAACACCTCTGAAACGTCTGGGAGCGCTTGGCAAGACTGTGGGACACTAAGAGACTCTGAGTTTCTTCCCACCAGCCCGTATGGTTGTGTGCGGTTGTGATCACCTAGATCACTATCCTTTAGATCACTGCCTCTATTCACACACATGTTTGGGGATTTTCCTTTGCTAGAAGCAGACTTCTTCATTCACCTCACTTTTGATGACAGAGCTGATAAAGATGTAAAGAACCTTAGAGAATATCTGGCAAATGATGCTCCATTCTGCAAACCAAGACTGGGAATAAACTAGGAGGGCAGAATAACTGTAAAAATGATGTTGGTTTTACTGCTTTAAGAGATAATGTAATAGACGCAGAAGAGCGATACATTTCTTTAGGGGCACACTGACAGTAGGAGCAGTATAACTGCAAATTGACAATTAGGTTTATTTTATTTCCCCTACTTTGTAGTGGTTTCAGTTATTTTACTTTGGCATTGTTTTGATTTGGATTTTAACCTCAAATTAAGTCACATTGGGCTTCCCTGGTGGCTCAGACGGTAAGGCGTCTGCCTGCAATGAGGGAGACCCGGGTTCGATTCCTGGGTCGGGAAGATCCCCTGGAGAAGGAAATGGCAATCCACTCCAGCACTCTTGCCTGGAAAATCCCATGGACAGAGGAGCCTGATAGGCTATAGTCCATGGGGTCGCAAAGAGTTGGACACGACTGAGTGACTTCACTTAAGTCACATTAAAAAAGGAAATTTGAAATATCATAATCTAAATTAGAGTTCCTCAATACTAGTGACATTTTGGACTGAATTGCCAAAAAGTCCCCTGGGGGCAAAACTGCACCTTTTGAGAACCACTGATTTAAGTCATAAAGAAGACAATGATCACTTTCCCTCCATATTACTTCAAAATCAAAGTTGTTATTGAAAACTACTTAGGCAAGTAATTCAGTATGTACAATATCTAGATTATTTTATTTTGCATGAATTACATCAGCATTATGAATGAAACTGACATTTTCTATGTCAGCATTGACTGCTTGAACAACACCCCTCCCCTCCCCAAAGACAGGAAGCACTTATGATTTCACTTTGCACAGGTCCCAGAAAATCAGTCTGAGATGGCTCACCTGACGATGATGGCCACTGTTGATAATGATGGTTATGATAATTTTAGTAAATTCAGGATAGAACAGACTACATAATTATAGCTATAAATATTACTATGCCCATTACTGGGCCTTTCATTTTATATTTTGATATTACAACTTCAAAATCAGTTGTGCATAGACTGAGACTAGGCAAATATCAGTTGAGTCGCACTGTGGCTTAATTTTCATGTAATTGTTATTTTGAGCTTCTGCAAAGGTGACTTTAGCTCAGAGCTTTGGTTTCGGAGAAGCACTGCGTTACTAGTAACACTAGCTAATTTAACAAATAATGCCCTGAATATTTAAGGACTAAAACACAATAAAAGTTGGTTTATTGTTCATATAAAATCCAAACCAGATATTACTAACCGGTCAATGATCTCCTTCATGTGATGTTTCCAATCCTTATACCATGTGACTTTGAGATATTTAACATACACCTTCTAAAGTCACTATGCCGTTTTAAATGAAGCAAGCAGAAGAGGAAAGAACATAGGAAGTCACACAAGTCAGTTTATATGGGCCAGCTGTATAAAATGAAGGAATGGCAGTTGAAGACTCAGATAAGGTGGCAGCTTAAGGAACATATGTTGTAGGACTTGGACTCTGCCCTCCAGGATGCATGTATGCATTGAATCAAGGGTGGATAAATGATGCTGTGTCCCCAAGAGCTGGAATATACAATTCTGGAAAACTAAGATGTAGAATTTAAGACTTTCCAGGGTTTTTCTTGACATATCCATAGCCATTGACTGCTGCAAGTGGGCAACAGTAGACTCCTTATTCCAGAAGACCAGCAAGCAGACACTGGAGTAACCAAACTCAGTTGCGATGAGGAACCCAGAGGAGGCACCATGGGATCTCTTCATCCTTCCATGACCAGATAGCTGGGAGTGGACAGCAGCAGAAACCCAGCCCTTAAGAAAAAATAAGCTTTAAGCCTCCACTTGAAGCTGGAGGTCACTCCATGGCAAGCTGAAGAGTTATCTGAAAAGAGAAGAATCTAGATAGGTGGTGCAGGAAGAAGATATTGGGTAATCATTACATCTGGGACAAACTACAGGAGATGAACCATAATTTCATTTGTTAATATTCTGGGAAACTGCATCTGGCCACTAGCTTGAAAAATTGGACTTGCATGTTATTCCTCTGAGGGAAGGGATGGACTGACCTAGTTCTGTTTAATGACTACTCTGGATTCATATATACATGTTGTCTTCCTGTCAGAATGGCTGTAGAAGCAGCTTGGGTGTCATTGAGCCCATTTGCTGCTACTGCTCTTTCTACAACTTCACACCGAGATGCAGGACCACCTCATGGAGAGAGATCACCATAACCACGCACTGGGTCTCCCCCGAACTGCTGTGCCTCTGGTTCCCCTGGGGGGCATCTGCAAAAGTCAGTGATGCAACCAGACGCACATGGTAGTCAGTACCCCATGGGGACGCTTTGCCCCATGGGGGACAGTGGGCAGGAAGGAGTTCTCTCTCTCCCAGAACAGTGCTCAGCCTAGCATTAGTGTGCATGGCCACTCTGATACTGTCCAGTGGGACAGACCATCACTGGGGCTTCCCAGGTGGTGCTAGTGGTAAAGAACCCACGGCCAATGCAGGAAAAGTAAGAGACGTGGGTTCAACCTCCTGGTAGGGAAGATGCCCTGGAGAAGAGAATGGCACCCGCTCCAGTGTTCTTGCTTGGAGAATCACATGGACAGAGGAGCCTGGTTGGCTACAGGCCATAGGGTCACACAGCATTGGACATGACTGAGGTCACTTAGCATACAAAGAAGTTGTGACATTCAGCTTCCTAGTCTATATTCTCTTCCTGTTTCTCTTGTCCTTTTCCAACTCTCAGTCTTCTCCCTTTCTTTCTCATTTCTTCCTCTCCCATCCCCTCCCTTTTCCTCTCTTTTTCTTCCCTTCCTAAACAATTCGATCCAAAATCCACTATTTGGGGCTGAGCAAGATATGTGTCCACACTACGAGATGGTGGGGGGGGGGCGGGGGGGGTTGGGGGGTAGAATAAAGAGAAGGAAGCAAATCCACAATGGCCCAGAGTGGAGTATGGTACCCAGGACTGGAGCCCAGGCACCAAGGAAACTGAAAACACCACCGGAGAGGAGGCAGCAGAGGGCAGTAGCAAAGTTAGGATTGTCTCCACAGGGAAATTGCCCACCTAACTATATTAAAGTGTGGGGTCCAGGTTTCTCACTGTCAGAGGAGGGGGTCACAAATATAGAAAAGGAGAAGACTAGGTTAAACCCTGTGGTGTTGGACTGAAATTGGAAATATAGGGATGAAATCATGGCTTTGAAGCTGTATAGGTAGATAGCTATAGAAATATAGATGTGAACAAGTATCTGTGTGAGTGTGTGTGTGTGTGTGTGTGTGAGTGTGTGTGTGTGTTCTCTAGCTCTGGCCATTGACAGAGTCTAGGAGTTGAAACACTCAAATAAAAATATAGACATTTAGCAGACTAAAGACCTAAATGTAAGGCCAGAAACTATAAAACTCTTAGAGGAGAAAAGGCAGGTCACTCTTTGATATAAATCACAGCAAAATCCTCTATAACCCACCTTCTAAAGTAATGGAAATAAAAATAAACAAATGGGACCTAATTAAACTTAAAAGCTTTTGCGCAGCAGAGGAAACTCTAAACAAGGTAAAAAGACAATCCTCAGAATGGGAGAAAATAATAGCAAATGAAATAATTGACAAAGGATTAATCTCCAAAATATACAAGTAGATCAGGAAGCTCAACAAAAATGAAAAAAAATTAAAAAATGATGATATGGGGTGGGAGGTGGGAGGGGGGTTCATGTTTGGGAACTCATGTACACCCGTGGCAGATTCATGTCAATGTATGGCAAAACCAATACAGTATTGTAAAGTAAAATAAAGTAAAAATAAAAATTAAAAAAAAAGAAAAGAAAAAAAATGGGCAGATGACATAAATAGACATTTCTCCAAAGACATATAGATGGCTAATAAATACAGGAAAAGATGCTCAACATTGCTCATTATTAGAGAAATGCAAATCAAAACTACAATGAGGTATCACCTCACATTGGTCAGAATGGCCATCATCAAAAAATCTATAAATAATAAATGCTAGAGAGGATGGGAAGGAAAGGGAACCCTCTGGCACTGTTGGTGGAAATGTAAATTGATATAGCCAGTATGGAGAACAGTATGGAGATTTCTTAAAAAACTAGGAATAAAATTACCATATGACCCAACAATCCCAATACTGGGCATAAAACCTGAGAACACTATAATTGGAAAAGACACGTGTATCCCAATGTTCACTGTAGCATTATTTACAATAGCTAGGACATGGAAGCAACCTAGGTGTCCATTGACAGATGAATGGATAAAGAAGCTGTGGTACATATACACAATGGAATATTACTCAACCACAAAAAGGAACCATTTGAGTCAGTTCTGATAAGGTGGATGAACCTAGAGTCTACTATACAGATGGAAGTAAATCAGAAAAACACAAATATCATATATTAATGCAAAATATGGAATCTAGAAAGATGGTACTGACAAACCTATTTGCAGGGAAGCAATGGAGACATAGACATAGAGAACAGATTTGTGGACACAGTTCAGGAAGGAGAGGGTGGGGTGAACTGAGAGAGTAGCATGGAAACATATATATCACCATATGTGAATCAAATAGCCAGTGGGAATTTGCTGTATGACTCAGGGAACTCAAACTGGGACTCTGTGATGACCTAGAGGATGGGATAGGGTAGGTGGGAGGGAGGTTAAAGGGGGAGGGACATATGTATATCTATGGCTGATTCATGTTGATGTATGGTGAAATCAATGCAATATTGTAAAGCAATTATCCTCCAATTAAAACTAAATAAATTTTAAAAAACCACTGCTTTTTAAATATCATTCTTCACTGTAAGGAAGCAGCCCTCTTTAGAAGAATGCCTGGTTTTAAGACTGAGGCTGAAAAGAAGTGAGATGAACCTAGAACATCCTATTCTGTCAAAAAGTGAGAAAGTTCTTTAAAGTGGTGATGTTTCACCAAGTCACAGGAGCCAGGGTGAAGGCACACAGCACAGGCCAAATCTGGCACAGTTTTAGCAATAAAATAAATAACAGTGATGAATTATAACCCAACACATTCATGAGTCCATAATGACATAATATATCAATGAAACATTTTCAACTTGATGAGAAACATTATCCTAAAATAACTCACAAGAAAATATTTATTAATTACAGAGTAAAAAGTGGAGAATGTGGTCCACTGGAAAAGGGAATGGCAAATCACTTCAGTATTCTTGCCTTGAGAACCCCATGAACAGTATGAAAAGGCAAAAAGATATGAAACTGAAAGATGAACTCTCCAGGTCGGTAGGTGCCCAGTATGCTACTGGAGATCAGTGGAGAAATAACTCCAGAAAGAATGAAAGGATGGAGCCAAAGCAAAAACAACACCCAGCTGTGGATGTGACTGGTGATAGAAGCAAGGTCCAAAGCTATAAAGAGCAATATTGCATAGGAACTTGAAATGTTAGGTCCATGAATCAAGGCAAATTGGAAGTGGTCAAAAAGGAGATGGCAAGAGTGAACATTGACATTCTAGAAACCAGCAAACTAAAATGGACTGGAATGGGTGGATTTAACTCAGATGACCATTATATCTACTACTGTGGGCAGGAATCCCTTAGGAGAAATGGAGTAGCCATCATAGTCAACAAAAGAGTCCAAAATGGAGCACTTGGATGCAATCTCTGAAACAACGGAATTATCTGTTCATTTCCAAGGCAAACCATTCAATATCACGGTAATCTAAGTCTATGCCCCGACCAGTAACGCTGAAGAAGCTGAAGCTGAACGGTTCTAAGACCTACAAGACCTTTTAGAACTAACACCCAAAAAAGATGTGCTTTTCATTATAGGGGACTGGAATGCAAATGTAGGAAGTCAAGAAACACCTGGAGTAACAGGCAAATTTGGCTTTGGAGTACAGAAAGAAGCAGGGCAAAGGCCAATAGAGTTTCTGCAAGAGAACGCACTGGTCATAGCAAACACCTTCTTCCAACAACACAAGAGAAGACTCTACACATGGACAACACCAGATGGCCAACACCAAAATCAGATTGATTATATTCTTTGCAGCCAAAGATGAAGAAGCTCTATACAGTCAGCAAAAACAAGACCAGGAGCTGACTGTGGCTCAGATCATGAACTCCTTATTGCCAAATTCAGACTTAAATTGAAGAAAGTGGGGAAAACCACTAGACCATTCAGGTATGACCTGAAAAAAATCCCTTATGATTATACAGTGGAAGTGAGAAATAAATTTAAGGGACTAGATCTGATAGACAGAGTGCCTGATAGGTTCGTGACATTGTACAGGAGACAGGGATCAAGACCATCCGCAAGAAAAATAAATGCAAAAAGGCAAAATGGCTGTTTGAGGAGGCCTACAATAGCTGTGAAAAGAAGAGAAGTGAAAAGCAAAGGAGAAAAGGAAAGATATAAGCATCTGAATGCAAAGTTCCGAAGAACAGCAGGGAGGGATAAGAAAGACGTTCTTAGGGATCAATGCAAAGAAATAGAGGGAAACAATAGAATGGGAAAGACTAGAGATCTCTTCAAGAAAATTAGAGATACCAAGGGAACATTTCATGCAAAGATGGGCTCAATAAAGGACAGATGGTATGGACCTAACAGAAGCAGAAGCTATTAAGAAGAGGTGGCAAGAATACACAGAAGAACTGTACAAAAAAGATCTTCACGACCCAGATAATCACCATGGTGTGATCACTCATTTAGAGCCAGATATCCTGGAATGTGAAGTCAAGTGGGCCCTAGCAAGCATCACTAGGAACAAAGCTAGTGGAGGTGATGGAATTCCAGTTGAGTTTTTTCAAATCCTAAAAGATGATGCTGTGAAAGTGCTGCACTCAATATGTCAGCAAATTTGAAAAACTCAGCAGTGGCCACAGGACTGGAAACGGTCAGTTTTCATTCCAGTCCCAAAGAACGGCAATGCCAAAGGATGCTCAAACTACTGCACCATTGCACTCATCTCACATGCTAGTAAAGTAATGCTCAAAATTCTCCAAGCTAGGCTTCAGCAATACGTGAATCGTGAACTTCCAGATGTTCAAGCTGGTTTTAGAAAAGGCAGAGGAACCAGACATCAAATTGCCAACATCCGCTGGATCATCAAAAAGCAAGAGAGCTCCAGAAAAATATCTTCTTCTGCTTTATTCACTATGCCAAAGCCTTTGTGTGGATAACAATAAACTGTGGAAAATTCTGAAAGAAATGGGAATACCAGACCACCTGACCTGCCTCTTGAGAAATCTGTATGCAGGTCAAGAAGCAACAGTAAGAGCTGGACATGGAACAACAGACGGGTTCCAAATAGGAAAAGGAGTACGTCAAGGCTGTATATTGTCACCCTGCTTATTTAACTTATATGCAGAGTACATCATGAGAAACGCTGGGCTGGAAGAAGCACAAGCTGGAATCAGGACTGCCGGGAGAAATATCGATAATCTCAGATATGTAGATGACATCACCCTTATGGTATAAAGTGAAGAGGAACTAAAAAGCCTCTTGATGGAACTGAAAGAGGAGAGTGAAAAAGTTGGCTTAAAGCTCAACATTCAGAAAATGAAGATCATGGCATCCGGTCCCATCACTTCATGGCAAATAGATGGGGAAACAGTGGAAACAGTGGCTGACTTTATTTTGGGGGGCTCAGAATCACTGCAGATGGTTACTGCAGCCATGAAATTTAAAAGATGCTTACTCCTTGGACGGAAATTTATGACTAACCTAGACAGCATATTAAAAAGCAGAGACATCACTTTGCCAACAAAGATCCATATAGTCAAAGCTATGGTTTTTCCAGTAGTCATGTATGGATGTGAGAGTTGGACTATAAGGGAATCTGAGCATTGAAGAATTGATGCTTTTGAACTGTGGTGTTGGAGAAGACTCTTGAGAGTCCCTTGGACTGCAAGGAGATCCAACCAGTCCATCCTAAAGGAGATCAGTCCTGGGTGTTCATTGGAAGGACTGATGTTGCAGCTGAAACTCCAATACTTTGGCCACCTGATATGAAGAGCTGACTCATTTGAAAAGACCCTGATCCTGGGAAAGATTGAGGGCAGGAGGAGAAGGGGATGACAGAGGATGAGATGGCTGGATGGCATCACCGACTCAATGGACATGAGTTTGGGTGAACTCCCGGAGCTGGTGATGGACAGGAAGGCCTGGCGTGCTGCGGTTCATGGGGTCACTGAGTCGGACACGACTTAGCGACTGAAATGAACTGAACTGAATATTCCTGCCAAAGGCTAGAACCTGAATATAATCATGAGGAAACATCAGACATGGATTAAGGAAACTTCTACAAGATAACTGACTTGTAATCTTCAAAAATGTTATGGTCATGAAAATCAAGGAAAGACTGGCGGATGACTCCAACTGAAAAGAAAGAGACATGGTAACTAACCGCAGCAAAGTGAGGTGCTAGACTGGACCCTTTTGCTATAAAGGTTATACCATTGGCACAACTGGCACAACTGAGCAGAGTCTTGGGATTAGATGAGTATCATGCATCGGAATGGATTTTCTTGGTTTTGACATTTAAGCTATGGTTATGAAAGAGACTGTCTTTGTCGGAAATATACACTAAAGCATCTAAGGGTAGTGGCCATTATGTTGGCAATTTACTCTCAAATAATTTGGGGATGAGGGGTCAATCCTAAAGGAAATCAGCCCTAAATATTCATTGGACAGACTGATGCTAAAGCTGAAGCTGCAATGCTTTGACCACCTGATGTGAAGAGACAACTCTCTGGAAAAGACCCTGATGTTGGGAAAGACTGAGGCCAGGAGGAGAAGGAGATAACAGAGGATGAGATAGTTAGATAGCATCACTGACTCAATGGACGTGAGTTTGAGCAAACTCTGGGAGATAGCGGAGAACAGAGTCAGACATGATTTAGTGACTAAACAAAAACAATTCAGGGGTGGGGTTGGGGAGGGAAGCAAATCCTTTATTCCAGTCTTGCAATTTTTGTTACATTGAATTGATTCCAAATTAAGAAGAGGCAGAATAGCAGCAACAGCAGAAGCAGCAGAAGCAGTGGCTGGGCTAAAACTCCTTCGCATTTGCTCTTCTCTCTTCCTCCCTGACTCACCCCCTTTCCCCTTCCTCCTGCTTTCTTCATGCTCCGTAGTCTAGAGAACCCTTAATAACTTAGTGGGTAATTCACAGAACCTACACTGATTCCCAGACCTATGGAATGTGAAGTGTTACAATATTAGTAGAAAGTAACTAGTAATTAGTAGAAAGCCTTTATATCTACATATTTGTACCGAAATAATGTGTGTGTGCATGCTAAGTTGCTTCGGTCATGTCTGACTCTTTGCGAGCCCATGGGCTGTCACCTGCCAGGCTCCTCTGTCCATGCGATTCTCCAGGCAAGGATGCTGGAGTGAGTAGCCATTCACTTCTCCAGGGGATCTTCCCAGCTGAGGGACTGAAACTCGTGTCTCTTATATCTCCTGCACTAAGCAGGTGGGTTCTTCACCACTAGTGCTAAATAGAAAGTCACAGAAATATCTTATATCTGGTGAACTGCCCATGAGGCAACAAAGTCACCTTGCAATCAAATATACCCATCATAAATGTGGGGATATCTAATCCACAAAGCCATAAAGGTAGGCACACACAGCAATATTTCCTTTTGAGTGGTAGTGATACATGAAAGAAGGCACTTACGCAGATGCTGGAGGCTTCATAAGCAGATGGTTCCCACTTACCAGAGCTTCCATTCCAGGTACACTGTTATTTCCCTTTTAATCCACACCAATGGTCCCTGGAGGAGGAAATGGCAACCTACTCCACTACTCTTGCCTGGAGAATCCCATTGACTGAGGAGCCTGGAGGGCTACAGTCCATGGGGGTGAGAAGAGCTGGACACAACTGAAACAACTTAGTATGGTCATATGATGATTTCATCATGACCAGCTGATTAGGAAGAAATGAGCTAAATATGGGTTGTGAATAGTTTTATATGATTTGAAGAAGGGAGCCCTAAAGTAGAAGCAGGGAGGCCATAAAGTACATAAGGAAAGAAATATTTCTGGTGAGAAGAAATTTTCCGGGTTACATTTGGCTATCACTCTACCTAGGAGAGTTGGCTAGAGTTATGCACATTGGTTCATAGACAGTGGTAGATGGTTGCATCAGACGATAGGGGACTTGGAAAGGATGACATTGGGGGGCTGAGGAAAGGGAGATCCAAGGGACTTCTCAAAATTTGAGAGTATGGCTTTCCCATCAGAATTCTCACTAACCACTCCTGCTCTCTCCCACTGAAATGACTTGTTGAGGACTCAAAGCCAGAACATTTAGGGCTTTGGATGCTGTAACACAGAGCTGGAACACTTAGTAACACACATGCACCCCAGAGGGCAGGAGACGAATCCCTGAGAATCTATGGAAAACCACCTCAGAGAATCTCCTGAGAGAAGATGCAAATTGCTAAAGTCAGGAATGAAAGAAGGAACATAACTCTCAATCTTATAGAAATAAAAAAGATTATAAGGGAGTACTATGAATTAACTTAGATAAAGTAGACAAATTATTGCCATTGTTGTTGTTCAGTTGCTAAGTTGTGTCAGACTCTTTGCAACCCTGTGGCCTGTAGCACAACAGACTCCCCTGAGCTCCACTATCTTCTGGAATTTGCTCAAATTCATGTCCATCAAGTTGGTGATGCTATCTAACCATCTCATTCTCTGCCACCCGTTTTCTCCTCCTGCCCTCTATCTTTCCCAGAATCAGGGTGTTTTCCAGTGAGCTGGGTCTTCACATTAGTTTGGCCTGACTGGAGCTTCAGCTTCAGCATCAGTCCTTCCAATGAATATTCAAGGTTGATTTGCTTTCAGAGTGACTGGTTTGATCTCCTTGCAGTCCAAGGGACTCTCAAGAGTCTTCTCCAACACCAAAATTTGAAAGAATCTATTCCTTCGTGTGCAGTCTTCTTTATGGTCCAACACTCACATCAATACATGACTAATGGAAAAACCATAGCTCTGACTAGACAGACATTTGCCAGCAAAGTGATGTCTCTGCTTTTTAATATGCTGTCTAGGTTTGTCATAGCCTCCCTTCCAAGGAGTAAGCATCTTTTAATTTCATGGCTGCAGTCACCACCTGCAGTGATTTTCAAGCCCAAGAAAATAAACTGTCACTGTTTCTACTTTTTCCCCACCTATTTGCCATGAAGTGGTGGGACTGGATACTATAATCTTAGCTTTTTCATGTTGAGTTTCAAGCCATCTTTTTCACTCTCCTCTTTAACCCTCATCAAAAGACTTTTTAGTTCCTCTTCACTTTCTGCCATTAGCATGGTATCATCTGCATATCTGAGGTTATTGATATTTTCCCAGCAGTCTTGATTCCAGCTTGTGTTTCATCCAGCCCAGCATTTCCCATGATGTACTCTGCATATAAGTTAAATAAGCAGGGTGACAATATATAGCCTTGGTCATACTTCTCTCCCAGTTTTGAACCAGTCCATTGTTCCATGTCCAGTTCTAATTGTTGCTTCTTGACCAGCATACTGGTTTCTCAAGAAACAGATAAGGTGGTTTGGTATTCCCATCTCTTAAGGAATTTTCTACAGTTTGCTGTGATCCACACAGTCAAAGGCTTCAGTAGTCAATGAAGCAGAAGTAGGTGTTTTCTGGAACTCTCTTGCTTTCTCCATGATCCAATAAATGTTGGCAATTTGGTCTCTGCTTCCTCTACCTCTTCTAAACCCAGTGTGTACATCTGGAAGTTCTTGAAGGATTCTGAGCATAACCTTGCTAGTATGTGAAATGACCACAACAGTATAATAGATTGAACATTCTTTGGTGTTGCTTTTCTTTGGGGTTGGAATGAAAACTGACCTTTTCCAGTCCTATGGCTACTGCTGAATTTTCCAAATTTGCTGGCATATTGAGTGCAGCACTTCAACAGCATCATCTTTTAGGATTTGAAATAGCTCAACTAGAATTCTGTCACCTCCATTAAGCTTCGTTTGTAGTAATTTGTCTAAGGCCCACTTGACTTCATACTCCAGGATGTCTGGCTCTAGGTGAGTGATCAGAGCATAATGGTTATCTGGGACATTAAGGCCTTTTTTTTGTACAGTTCCTCTGTATATTCTTGCCACCTATTCTTAATTAATTTCTTCTGCTTCTCTTAGGTCCTTACTGTTTTTGACCTTTTTTATGCCCATCCTTGCATGAAATGTTCCCTTTATATTTCCAGTTTTCCCGGGGAGATCTCTAGTTTTCTCCCACTCTATTTTTTTCCTCTATTTCTTTGTATTGTTAATTTAAGAAGGCCTTCTTATTTCTCCTAAGACAAATTCTTACCTCTCCTAAGAAAAATTCTTAGAAAGACAAAAACTATCAAAATTGGCTCAAAAAGAAGTATGAAATCTGAATATACCTATATTCAGAGATTGAATAAGTAATTTTAAAACTTGCTATAAGGACAAGGCTGGAATCAGATAGCTTTACTAGTGTATTCTACCAACAGTTAAAGAAGAACTAATATCAATCCTTCATAAATATTACAAAATACAGAAGAGGAGTGAATACTTCCTAACTCATTCTATGATATTAGTATTACACTATACCAAACCAGACCAAGATATCACAAGAAAAGAAAAACTACAGACCGATATCTGTTATGAATACAGCTGTAAAAATCCTTAATAAAAAAACTAGAAAACTGAATCCAGCAATATATAAGTATTACACACCTTGACCAAGTGGATTACTTTAGCAATGCAAAGTTTGCTTAACTTACAAAAATCAGTCAAGGTAGTATACTGCAATACTAGAATAAAGAATAATAATTACATGATCACCTTCATAGGTGGAGCAATATGCTTGACAAAATGCTAGACCCATTCATGATAAAAACTCTCAGAAAACTAAGAACAGAAAGCAAACTTCTCAACCTAATAAAGGGCATCTATGGAAAACCCAGAACTAACATCACACTTATTGGTGAAAGACTAGAATACTTTCCCCTAAGATCAGGGAACGATAAGGATGTTTGCTCTCATCACTCCTATTCAACTTTTTACTGGAGGTTCTATACAAAGCAATTAGGCAAGAAAAACAAATACAAGTCATACAGATTGAAAAAGGGAGTGAAATTCTCGCTTAAAACTCAACATTCAAAAAACTATGATCATGGTATCCAGTTCCATTACTTCATGGCAAAGAAAGGGGGTGGAAATGGAAACAGTGACAGACTATTTTCTTAGGCTGCAAAATCACTGTGGATCGTGACTTCAGCCATGAAATTAAAATACATTTGCTCCTTGAAAGAAAAGCTGTAACAAACCTAGACAGCATATTAAAAAACAGAGACATCACTTTGCTGACAAAGTTCCATATAGTAAAAGCTATAGTTTTCAAGTAGTCATGTACAGATTATGAGAGCTGGACCATAAAGAAGGCTGAGTGCCGAAGAACTGGTGCTTTCAAACTGTGGTGCTAGAGAAAACTCTTGAGAGTCCCTTGGACTGCAAGGAGATCAAACCAGTCACTCTTAAAGCAAATCAACCCTGAATATTCATTGGAAGGACTGTTGCTGAAGCTGAAGCTCCAATATTTGGCCACCTGATGCAAAAAGGTGACTCACTGGAAAAGACCTTGGTGCTGGGAAAGATTGAGGGCAGGAGGAGTAGGGGCAACAGTGGAGATAATGGTTGGATGGCATCATCGACTCAATGGACATGAGTTTGAGCAAACTCTAGGAGTTAGTGAAGGACAGGGAAGTCTGGCATGCTGCAATCCATGCGATTGCAAAGAGTTGGACATGACTGAGTGACTGAACAACAACAAAAATTGAAAAGGAAGAAGTAAAACTACATCTGCTTGCAAATGACATCCTTCTGTATATAGAAAATTCTAAAAAGGCCATTAAAAATAAACCAACAAAACTCTTTGAATCATTGGATGAGTTCAGCAAGGTCATTTTGACATGTGTAGCTGAAACAACTCGGTAGCTACATGCAAAAAAAAACCAAAAACAAAATTATAGCTTTACCTCATATTCAGAAATTAACTAAAATGAGTCAAAGACCCAAATGTAGGAACTAAAACTCTTAGAAGAAAGCACAGGGGTAAAACTTCACGACCTGGAATTTGGCAAAGAATTCTTAGATATGACTGAACAATTTATGTTTTGATAAATGTTACCTAGTTTCCCTTCACATTATGTCCTGGTAATTTACATACCCAACCACCCTCCTATTTCCCTCTCTCTTGCAAAATCTAGATATAATCTTTAAATTTTTGCCAGCCTGGTGGACAAAGGGCAGAGACAGAATTCATATTGTTTCCACTGCATGTTTTTATTCTTTAGTGAGGTAGTATATATTTCCCTGTGCCTATTTTCTTAGTTGTAGAAGAGCTATTCATGTTGTTCATCCACTTTGCTGTTAGAATTCTTTGTCCAAATATTTTTAGCTACAAGGAACAAAAATCCTCCTGAGTCCCAGATTAAGTATGGGAGAGTTATAGAAAGGACTCATGGGCCCTGAAGGCAGGAAAGGCATTTTGGTCTCCTGGATCTTGAACAAGCATCTCCATCTGTATTTGATACCCACCTTCTTTCACCTGGGGGGAAAAAAAAGTAATACTAATTGCCTGGTATCATGTATATTTTCTTCTCTTACTCAAAGATCATTGAGTAAGGATGATCAAATAGCGAACTATTATAAAAGTAGTCCTGCAATCTGGGAAGATACCTGCTGAGGCCAGCATAATTAGGTGTATTTAGATTATAATGTTTCTTTATGGCAGACTCTTCATCTTACACAGCTTTATTTCTCCTACCCCCACCCCATCTCTTAACAAGATACAAATACAAAGTAGAAAGTAAAGAGAATTATAAAAGTTGGAGGGAGTTTTAAAGATCATGTAGGCAGATACAAATATAGAATAGGTAAATAGAATTACAAAATTGTAGAGCTGGATGGAATTTAAAGATCATATTTTCATGATAAAGTTAAGCTTAAAGAGGGCAAATAACTGACTCAAGTTTTCATTTCAAAATGGCAACCCACTCCAGTGTTCTTGCCTTGAGAATCCCAGGGACGGGGGAGCCTGGTGGGCTGCCGTCTATGGGGTCGCACAGAGTTGGACACGAATGACGCGACTTAGCAGCAGCAGCAGCGACTTAGCAGCAGCAGCAGCAGCAAATGAGCATATCTGAACCCTCAATTCCTCTGCTAAGTCCTGTACATGCATTCATGCTTAGTCGCAAAGTTGTGGTTTTTTTCCTTCTGTTTATTTATTTTACTTTACAATATTGTATTTGTTTTGCTGTACATTGACATGAATCCACCATGGGTGTATATGTGTTCCCCATCCTGAACCCCCCTCCCACCTCCCTCCCCATCCCATCCCTCTGGGTCATCCCAGTGCAACAGCCCCAAGCACCCTGCGCCATGCATCGAAACTAGACTGGCGATTCGTTTCACATATGATATTATACAGGTTTCAATGCCATTCCCCCATATCATCCCACCCTTGCCCTCTCCCGCAGAGTCCAAAAGATTGTTCTATACATCTGTGTCTCTTTTGCTGTCTCGCATACAGGGTTATCATTACCACCTTTCTAAATTCCATATATATGCATTAGTATACTGTATTGGTGTTTCTCTTTCTGGCTTAGTTGTGTCCAGCTCTTTGTGACCTCATGGACCCTAGCCCACCAAGTTCCTCTCTCCATGGTTTTTCCCAGGCAAGAATACTGTAGTGGGTTGCCATTTCCTTCTCCAGGGGATCTTCCTGACCAAGGGATCGGACCCACATCTCCTGTTTAGCAGGTAGATTCTTTACCACTGAACCACTAAGGAAGCCCTCTAAGTCCTGTGCTCTTTTCCAAATTCCAAGGATTTCTGATTATATGTATATCAATTTATTTTGATGTCTTAAAGTTTGTAGTCAATAAAACTGGCACAAAGTATTTGAACATATATAATTCTTCATTACATAGAGTTGTATGCTTAATCTCACTTACTATTTATATTAACCAATATATACCTGTATAACTAGGAGCTTCCCAGATGGCTGAGTGGTAAAGAATCTGCCTGCCAATGCAGGAAACACAGGAGATGCAGGTTCCATCTCTGAATTTGGAAGATTCCCTGGAGGAAGAAATGGCCTCTCACTCCAGTATTCTTGCCTAGGAAATTCAATGGATAGAGGAGCCTCACAAGCTAGTCCATGGGGTCACAAAAGGTTGGACACAACTGACTGAGCACACAAGAGTATCCATGCACCTATATAACTATGAAAATTAGAGCTTATTTACTAGCCTAAGATCTAAAAACAAAAAAAACTCTATAAGACTGTTAATTTTCATGTTTCTTGATCTAATTTCAAAATTACAACTGTTCAATAATTTATACAGCTGGAACTAAAACCTATGATATAATTATTTAATTGAAATAATATAATAAAATTCTTTGGTGAGTTATCATACTTGAATCGATTGTCCCAATTATTCAGTTTTACTTCGTCTCACAGTTTTTTGCATGTACTTGTCAGTAGCTGAATTAGCCATATGGAATGCCTAGAACATTGCTGCAGGGGACAACACGGAGAACATCTGTAGTTTGGTGGAAAGAGACATACCTAGTGATTTGAGTCCTTAAATTTCAGCAATTAAATCTCATGACAAAAACAATTTTCTTCTGAAAAAAGTTCCATACGCTAATATTTAGCTTTGTGACATGGATAGTTAAATAGAACAGCAAGTTAACTTCACAGTTGTAATTAATGTATCTTCAATTTGGGGAAAACCACTCTCAATAGGGTAAGATTATACCATTTTGATTAAAGAAATATACTGATAGCTCACAAAATATTTCTTAAAATATAAGCTCACGTTTTAATGGACTTAAATTGCTTATTTGGATGAAAAAATGAGCACTTCAAACTTCCATAGGCCATCTTTTTTTCCAGTAAATTTTGTGGTCATCATAGAAAAATTGTCAAAATTGTCCCATATGTCATAAAATTTGACAAAGGTTTACATTGAACACTCTTACTGTTGTGTATAAATTACCTTTGCATAGTATATTCCGGCAGGCAACTAATAACTGAGGTTTATGAAGACCCTTATTTACATTTTGCATTACCTATATTTTCTATCACCCAAATAAAAGGTTATGTTTTCATAAAATATGAGTTGCTTATAATTTATGAGTTTTTACTTCAGGTTCTCTACATAAGCTACTTGAATGCAGGTTAGAGCCTCTTAAATACAAACTTGGAGTATATGTAGGCATTTTTTTTAAAAGCCACTAGGAAATTAGGCTTCTATATTCTTTCACAAAAATAGGTCTTGTTGGGCTCCTCCGAGAGTATGTTGATTTTCCAGCTATCTAAAATTGGACTTGTTCCCAATAAGTTTCTAGGTCTTTACCTGATAGTCTTGGGATACCTAATATTGGTTTAGTTGCTCACGAATGACTGTCAAAAACCTTAGGGGGTTATAACCTTGGTAGTTCAGTGTAACGATCTGCCATTATGCAATCATTCTGACCTCCTTCATGACAATAGTCCAGTCCTTCATGTAATTTTCCTTACTGTGTATGCTGACCAACCTAGATAGAATATTCAAAAGCAGAGACATTACTTTGCCGACTAAGGTCCGTCTAGTCAACGCTATGGTTTTTCCTGTGGTCACGTATGAACGTGAGAGTTGGACTGTGAAGAAGGCTGAGCGCCAAAGTATTGATGCTTTTGAACTGTGGTGTTGGAGAAGACTCTTCAGAGTCCCTTGGACTGCAAGGAGATCCAACCAGTCCATTCTGAAGGAAATCAACCCTGGGATTTCTTTGGAGGGAATGATGCTAAAGTTGAAACTCCAGTACTTTGGCCGCCTCATGCGAAGAGCTGACTCATTGGAAAAGACCCTGATGCTGGGAGGGATTGGGGGCAGGAGGAGAAGGGGACGACAGAGGATGAGATGGCTGGATGGCATCACGGACTCGATGGATGTGATTCTGAGTGAACTCCGGGAGATGGTGATGGACATGGAGGCCTGGTGTGCTGCGATTCATGGGGTCACAAAGAGTCGGACACGACTGAGCGACTGAACTGAACTGAAACTGAGGCATAGAGACTCAAGACTGTTCACTGCTATAGTGCACTGATATCTTTAGTGGACTGGCTGAGTGATACTATGCCACAGCTCACAAAATCTATACTAAATCAGTGAGGATATTCATGTATCATACATTCAAGTAGATATATATTCTGTCTTTCAAAGCACCACAAATTAAAACAAAAATTTGATAACATTATTTGTCTTTCTCTTCATTGAGCATGTGTGCAAACCTATAATTGAAAAGGATTTTATTACAATAGCTCCACAAATTCACAATACAGAAAAATATTTCGGGACTCCCCTGGTGATCCAGTGGTTAAGATTTTGCCATCCAATGCCATGCAGTGGGTGTGGGTTCCATCCCTGGTAGGGGAGCTAAGATCCCACATACCTCAGGCCCCAAAACTCAAACATAAAACAGAAGCAATACTGTAAGAAATTCAATAAAGAGTAAAAAAGGTCCACAGCAAAAAATGTTTTTTAAAATAGAAAAATATTTAAATGCCTCTTTTAAAAGTGTAAAAATAGCACCTAGTCAGATGTCCTTACCATTTCTAGTTATTTAAGGACTATGCATATGGAAAATGAAGTAGTAGCCATAAAATAGACTTTGCCAAGAGAGGAATTGAAATCTACATTTCCAAAATACATTTTTTTCATGAATCAGGATACAATATATTAGTTTTTGACTACTAAAAATTTTTTTTCCTAACATTGCTTCACTAACTTGCTTTTATTATTGGAGATTTAAATTTAACCATAGTTTTTTTCCCCACACAAACACACATTTTAGGGCAAAGACTATGCAGGATTATTTATAATCAGAAGATGAAATAAGTAGTGTATGCTCTGTGATATAATATTGGACATAGTATTTATATCCATAAAATAAATTTCTAGAAATTTACTGGTTTGGAAACTTATTTCAAATAGTTGCAAAATGTCTGGAAGACAAAGAGTGCTATACCAATGTTTGTGTGAATGTTTCGGGCCCTGTCACATCTTAAGGAAGAAGGAGAGTTTTGGGGAAAGGGTGTTTGCCTTGTGTAGGAAAAAAACCACTAATATACATTATGACTCACTCATTAGGAAACTGTTAGCAATTTATTCACAGGAATTTCCAGGCCAAGAATCATGTAGAATTGCCCAGGAGATTTCTAGAGGAAATAATAAGCATTATTTCCATATTTATTTAAAAGATGGACTTACTATCATGTAAGAAACGAATTGCCAGTCTATGTTTGATACAGGATACAGGATGCTTGGGGCTGGTGCACGGGGATGATCCAGAGAGAAGATATGGGGTGGGAGGTGGGAGGGGGGTTAAGGATTGGGAACTCATGTACACCTGTGGTGGATTCATGTCAATGTATGGCAAAACCAGTACAGTATTGTAAAGTAAAATAAAGTAAAAAAAAAAAAAAAAAAAAAAGGTGGACATAGTGAACTCCAGTTAAGAAGAGTATTTGTCTTTTGTAGTACCCATTCCAATATAAAAATTTACTGTTCTGACCTCTTTTCCACTGTGTAATTTAATGGCCTAAAGCAACAAAGAAAAGAAGTATATAACATATAGAGACTGATTTTTCTATGCAAGTTTGTATATTGTTGTTCAGTCACTCAGTCATGTCTGACTCTTTGCAACCCCATGGACTGCAGCATGCCAGGCTTTACTGTCCTTCACTATCTCCCAGAGTTTGCTTAAACTCATGTCCATTGAGTCAATGATGCCTTCCAACCATCCCATCCTCTGTTGCTCCCTTCTCCTCCTGCCCTTAATCTTCCCCAGCATCAGGGTCTTTTACAATGAGTTGACTCTTCACATCAAGTGTCCAAATATTGTAGCTTCAGCTTCAGTATCAGTCCTTCCAATGGATATTCAGGGTTGATTTGCTTTAAGAGTGACTGATTTGATCTCCTTGCAGTCCAAGGAACTCTCAAGTCATCTCTGGCACCACAGCTGGAAAGCATCAATTCTTCAGCACTCAGCCTTCTTTATGGTCCAACTCTCGCATCCATACATGACTAATGGAAAAACCACAGACTAGATGGAGCTTTGTCAGCAAAGTGATGTCTCTGTTTTTTAATATGCTGTCCAGGTTTGTCATTGCTTTTCTTCCAAGGAACAAGCATCTTTTAATTTAATGGCTGCAGTCACTGTCCACAGTGATTTGGGAGCCCAAGAAGATAAAATCTGTCACTGTTTCATTTTCTCCCCATCTATTTGCCATGAAGTGATGGGACCAGATGCCATGATCTCAGCTTTTTGAATGTTGAGTTTTAAGCCTGCTTTTTCTCTATGCTTTTTCACCTTCATCAAGAGGCTCTTTAGTTTCTCTTTGCTTTCTGCCATTAGGGTGGTATCATCAGCATAACTGAGGTTATTGATATTTCTCCTCTAAATTGTGCTTCATTCAGTCCCGCATTTCCCACAATGCACAGAAGTTAAATAAGCAGGGTGACAGTATACAGCCTTGTCATATTCCTTTTCCAATTTTGAACCAGTCCCCTCTTCCATGTCCAGATCTAACTGTTGCCTCTTGACCTACATACAGGTTTATCAGGAGACATATAAGGTAGTCTGGTATTCTCATCTCTTGAAGAACTTTCCACAGTTTGTTGTGATCTACACAGTCAAACACTTTAGCATAGTCAATGAAGCAGATGTTTGTCTGGAATTCCCTTGCTTTTTTCCTATGATCCAATATATGTCGGCAATTTGATCATTTGTCCCTCTGCCTTTTCTAAATCCAGCGTGTATATCTGGAAGTTCTCGGTTCACATACTAGATCTTTAGTTTTTTCCCATTATATTGTTTTCCTCTATTTCTTTGCATTGTTCACCTAAGAAGGTTATATTAAAATGATTCATATTCTTATGTTATTGCAAAGTCCTAAACTGCGACCAGTTACTTCTCCATGCCAATTTCCACCAGTCTGAAGGCTTTTATTTCTTATTTAATTTAAAAAATCTTTTATTGGGGTCAGAACATCCGTTATTTATCTATTTATGTATTACCCTCCACTCTAGGTATCCTTCTAAATGCTTTACAAATACTAATCCTATTAATCCTTAGAAAAACTCTAAGGTAAATTCTGCTTTTATCCCCATTTTACAGATGGAGATGAAAGAGAGCATGGCAACCCACTCTAGTATTCTTGCCTAGAGAATCCCATGGACAGAGGGGCTTTGGCAGGCTAAAGTCCATGGGTTGCAAAGAGTAGGACACAACTGACCAACTAATACTACAGATGGAGAAACTGAGGCACAACAAGGTAAAGTAACTTTCTCAAGATATCTAGATTAATGGCAGACCCTGATGCTACTCAGGTCATCTGGCTTCAGATTCTGCTCTGAACCCTCCATGTGACTGCTCAGGTTCTCTTCCTTCCCTCTTCCGTTCCTCCCTGCACTTGAGAACACCAAATTCATTTATGAACAAGTGAGAATTTCTTTGACAGACAATGACAGAAAATGGGGAAGGGTAGGGCACAAGAGTGAAAGCCTGATAGAATGAAGCACTCATGCAAGGATTTTCCTTATCATTGAATACTAAAAATGAAATCTCACTTGAGGTACTTTCAATCACAGCCTAATGCTAAAGTTTACTGGGGGTAATAAATATGTGATATAACTTTACACATAGAAGAAGTGAGAAAATCAGCATACCTACAAAGATAAGTGTGGCTCATGGGATGGTACTATTGTCAAATATCGGACAAAGTGCTTGTGTTATATCATAGGAATGCGGGAAAGTTGCAGACTCTTTTACCAGGACACACATTGCCATAAACTGGAGACCAGAGATAAGCATAAAATAGATTAAATGTAGTAACCATAAAATTAAGATAACAATACCAACCTATATCTGAAAGATATTGTCATAGTAACCAATAAAATGACTATATCCAAGGGAAAAACATTCTATTAAATTGAAAAATAGATGTCTCCTGATAATAATAAAAAACAAAATTAATGCCTTCCCATTTAAGAAGGAGCCAAAACGAAAATTTTTTTTATATACAGCTGTCAATTTATTGGCTTTTTCTCTATATGCATTTCAAATGATATGAAGAATATTTATAAATGGACTATAGTTATACCAATACAGCCATCTATTCATGAACTGGGAGGAATAAAGTTTGTGATTAAAGCAAATTAATCTTTGAGCCTTAATCCAAAATAAGGAATTCTTGGTAAAACTTATGATAGTTACTGGTCTAAGTGGGTCCTAGAGACCTGAAAAAGTCTGTGCATCTCCAGAAATATTTACTGCAAAAAGAGGTGTAAATGATGGTCTGAAGTCCACCGAGTGTCTTCTACTACCTACTACAATAGATTTAAAACCCTTCCTCCTTGTCAGAGAGAACCCACAATTTACTACTACGGAGATCCATTAAACCTTAGAGAGCCACACACGGCATTTGGATGTTTGTATAAAACATCCCAATTGATAAGGAACAAGACAATAGGGAAAGTGTCCTTTGCAACTGACCCCATGGAAGCTCTTCCTTGAGAGAGAGGCCTCTCTAAATTTTTACTTAAATTCTAAAGCCAACTAGGTCATAAGCATTTATTCTAACAGTTATTACTCCTTCATGGGTCAGAATTATTTCTAAATTCCAAAATCTAGTACAGCTGATTTTGTAAATAAATAATTTAATTTGCAGCTCAGTTCAGTCACTCAGTTGTGTTCAACTCTTTGCGACCCTGTGGACTGCAGCACACCAGGCCTCCCTGTCCATCACCAACTCCCAGAGTATACTCAAACTCATATCCATTGAGTCATTGATGCCATCCAACTATCTCATCCTCTGTTGTCCCCTTCTCCTCCCACCTTCAATCTTTCCCAGCATCAGGGTCTTTTCAAATGAGTCAGCTCTTTGCATCAGGTGGCCAAAGTATTAGAGTTTCAGCTTGAACATCAGTCCTTCCAATGAATATTCAGGACTCATTTCCTTTAGAATGGACTGGTTGGATCTCCTTGCAGTCCAAGGGACTCTCAAGAGTCTTCTCCAATGCCACAGTTCAAAAGCATCAATTCTTCGGCCCTCCACTTTCTTTACAGTCTAACACACAAATCCATACATGACTACTGGAAAAACCATAGCCTTGACTAGAGGGACCTTTGTTGGCAAAGTAATGACTCTGCTTTTTAATATGCTGTCTAGGTTGGTCATAACTTTCCTTCCAAGGAGCAAGTGTCTTTTAATTTCATGGCTGCAGTCAAAATCTGCAATGATTTTGGAGCCCCCCAAAATAAAGTGTGTCACTGTTTCCACTGTTTTCCCATCTATTTGCCATGAAGTGATGGGACCAGATGCCATAATCTTAGTTTTCTGAATGTTGAACTTTAAGCCAACTTTTTCACTCTCCTCTTTCACTTTCATCAAGAGGCTCTTTAGTTCTTCTTCACTTTCTGCTATAAGGGTAGTGTCATCTGCATATCTGAGGTTATTGATATTTCTCCCAGCAATCTTTATTTCAGCTTGTGCTTCTTCCAGCCCAGAGTTTCTCATTATGTATTCTGCATATAAGTTAAATAAGCAGGGTGACAATATACAGCTTTTACGTACTCTTTTTCCAATTTGGAACCAGTCTGTTGTTCCATGTCCATTTCTGACTGTTGCTTCCTGACTTTATACAAATTTCTCAAGAGGCAGGTCAGGTAGTCTGGTATTTCCATCTCTTCCAGAATTTTCCACAGTTCACTATGATCCACATAATCAAAGGTTTTGGCATAGTCAATAAAGCAGAGTAGATGTTGTTCTGGAACTCTCCTGCTTTTTCGATGATCCAGCGGATGTTGGCAATTTGATTTCTGGTTCCTCTGCCTTTTCTAAAACCAGCTTGAACATCTGGAAGTTCACGATTCATGTATTGCTGAAGCCTGGCTTGGAGAATTTTGAGCAATTGTGCAGTAGTTTGAGCATTCTTTGGCATTGCTTTCTTTGGGATTGGAATGAAAACTGACTTTTTCCAGTCCTGTAGCCACTGCTGAGTTTTCCAAATTTGCTGGCATATTGAGTGCAGCACTTTCACAGCATCATCTTTTAGGATTTGAAACAGCTCCACTGGAATTCCATCACCTCCACTAGCTTTGTTCGTAGTGATGTTTCCAAAGGCCCACTTGACTTCACATTCCAGGATGTCTGGCTCTAGGTGAGTGATCACACTGCGGTGATTATCTGGGTCATGAAGATCTTTTTTGTACAGTTCTTCTGTGTATTCTTGCCACCTCTTCTTAATATCTTCTGCTTCTGTTAAGTCCATACCATTTCTGTCCTTTATGGAGCCCATCTTTGCATGAAATGTTCCCTTGGTATCTCTAATTTTCTTGAAGAGATCTCTAGTCTTTCCCATTCTATTGTTTTCCTGTATTTCTTTGCACTGATTGCTAAGGAAGTCTTTCTTATCTCTCCTTGCTATTCTTTGGAACTCTACATTCAAATGGGTATATCTTTCCTTTTCTCCTTTGCTTTTTGCTTCTCTTCTTTTCACAGCTATTTGTAAGGCCTCCTCAGACAGCCATTTTGCCTTTTTGCATTTCTTTCCCATGGGGATGGTCTTGATCCCTGTCTCCTGTACAATGTCACAAACCTCAGTCCATAGTTCATCAGGCACTCTGTCTACCAGATCTAGTCCCTTAAATCTATTTCTCACTTCCACTGTATAATCATAAGGGATTTGATATAGGTCATACCTAAATCAGATCTAGTGTTTTTCCCCACTTTCTTCAATTTAAGTCTGAATTTGGAAATAAAGAGTTCATGATCTGAGCGGACAGTCAGCTCCCGGTCTTGTTTTTGCTGACTGTAGAGAGCTTGTCCTTCTTTGGCTGCAAAGAATATAATCAATCTGATTTCGGTGTTGACCTTCTGATGATGTCCACGTGTAGAGTCTTCTCTTGTGTTGTTGGAAGAGGGTGTTTGCTATGACTAGTGTGTTCTCTTGGCAAAACTCTATTAGCCTTTTAATTTGCAAGTTTCATACAAATAGTTGTGTGAACTGAATTTGATGGGAGCAAAAGAAAACCCATTTTTTATATATTATTTTTTTTTTAAATTTACAGAGTTCTCTTTATTTATTTATTTTGGCCACACTGCAAGGCATGTTGGATCTTAATTCCTCAGTCAGGGATGGAACTCATGCCCCCTGCATTAGAGGGCAGAGTCTTAATCACTGGACCACTGGGGAAGTCCCTAGGGTTTCTTTTTTGAGAATGACATTTTCTACCTTTTTCTTAACTTTTATTCTTGGCTTACATAAAGGAGAAAAGATTTTGTATCGTGCCTTTCAGACTTCTTCCAATGAGACTCCTGCTTTAAGTATTCTTAACAAGAGATTTTAAAAATCAGAAAGTTTAGTAACAGTCTTGACAGATTTAATTATTCAATTTAAGCATTTACTAATAATATAATTAATGATGGACAGGTGCTATGATGGGGGATATGGAGAAGACAGAATACTTTGTGAGATTTCAAATTTAATGAGAGATAAAATCTAATCAAAAGCTAAGTAATAGTATAGTATATATAGATTAAAATACCCCTGGACCAGACTAAGAGATACAATGGCAAGTGGTTCTTCTGTGTATTAAAGTTTGAGAATCTCTGAGAAACCAAGATATCATGCATGATACTTTTAGACTCTAGCAGATCATTGATGTAGTTTGCTGATAGTTAAAACACTTTCTCAAAATGAGTAAGGATTTATTGCCATTAAAAATGTTCCCCCTCTACCTTGGTAAAAATTTTCCCGAGGTAGAATTTCTAATAGGTTTGATGGGAACACAAGTCAGAGTAGAACTCAGTATTATCCATAGATAATCTTCATGCCAGCAGTGTCATGATTCAGTGTCAGATAAATGGTTCCACAAGAATTCAGTGAAGAAAGATAACTGTATGATTCTGAGATGGGGAAGGCATCATGATAAATATGTACCATATAGTTTGATTTGGTCCAAAGGAAAAGAGAGGCCACTGCAAAAGATTGTGGGCAAAGACTTGAAGTTGGAACTGCCCAGGGGATATAAGCAGAAGTGTGCCACTAGATGAGGATGGGGGCAGGGAAGGATTAAGAATTAGAATTCACATCTGAGGAGCAGCATGTCACTTACAATACATCTATACACATGCATACACACACACACACACACACATTTATGTGTGTATAATGTCTTCATTTATTTATATCTATGATGAAGAAACCAGAGTAAACTATTGATTTGCCAATATATTAGGAGTAAGTAGGGTGCCTGTTAAAATGATGGATTTCTAGACCCTAACTTGTAAGTGATAACTGCAGGGAATAGGGCTTGGGATCTTCAATTTTATAAATTTCCTGATTCTGTAGTTCTAGCATATTTGGAAACTGTTGGAACTTAATGAACTCTTCCAGCTTTAATATTTTAAGATTCTGTGTTAAATCTTAAAATAGAAGCTAAAAGAATTCTGGAACTGAGCATTTGATATAATTTTGATGAGATTAAAAAAGAACGTTGAGGCAAGTTTATAAAAAAACAAGCTAAAGAGGTTATATACATTCTGGGTACTACAGAAAGCCAAAGTCTCTTAGAAATTTTATTGTTCTTAACATACATTTTTAATATAAATATATAAATCCAAGTGAACTACTTTTTAAGATATGGAGAGGCAGAATGTACTCTAAAGGTATGTTTTTGTTTATTTTGGATATTACTGAAATTAATTAATTAATATTATTTGTCCAACCTGCATTTATATATATATATATATAGATGTATATATACATATATAGATGTGTATATATATATATATATTTTTTTTTTTTTATATCCACAAACATCTATAAAAATGCAGGTTGGACAAATAATATTAATTAATTAATTATATATATATACATCTATATGTGTATATATATATGTACCAATGATGTTTTGTTATCTGCCATCTGAATTTTTTAAATTATATGTCAATACATTGTGTAGTATGTCTTGTTGAAACCACTCCACATGTATCTTCTACATAATGCTATATATGTATGCTTCCTAAAGAATTTTTAAGAAAAAAAATATACATAACAATGATACTGAGTGCATCATAAACCATATTTTCCAAAGCTAGACATGATTCTGTCAGTGAAAATATCATTTAATTGAGTGCCGCCTTCAAATGGAATTCTCTACTTGATGTCATGGAGATATGCAAATGAAGTTAAAGACATTGTCCTCATTCTCAGAGAATTTACAATATAATAGGGGAACAAAATGCAGATGAAAAGATATAACAACACAGGCAAAGATGACATGAAAACAGGTACAAATTAATGTAACGCAAAACACAAGCACTAAGAGAAATGGAATAATGAAATGATCAGTGTGGAGCAGAACTATTCAAGTGGCCTTGATGAAGAAAACTTACTTTAAATGGATATTTGATAGAGGCACAAATATGGATCAAGAAACAAATAATGGAAAGGATATTCTATTCAGAAATCATGGCAAGACCTCTGGGGGTAAAAGGGTTAGAAGAAAGATACAGTTGCTAAAAGATATAAAAACTTGTGCCCAAATATAAATATTCTCCGTTGATTCTATTTAGAGTGAAACCTTCTTGATAAAATCATGTATTTTCCAATTCATGGGGGATAGGGAGACCTATTATCAAGGATTCTGTGGAACTTTAGAGTTTCAACATTCACTGAAAACCAGTGGCTAAAGAATACTGAAATATTGGTAAAGTTATTTTAAAAAACAAGTGATGGGGTTTGACCTAAGGTGAACATTTTTAAAAGTTTACCTACACCTTAAAAATACAATTGCATGACTCCTGCTGTTATGCAAGAGTCTTACAGTTGGATCAACATTGCAATGATCAGTTCTAAAAGCACAGACAGAAGTTTTAAGTTTAAAAGATTATCCTAAGAAAATTTCTGGAAATCTAATGCAAAGTATCTCCTGGTTGACCACTTCCAATTTACCTTGACTCATGGACCTAACATTCCAAGTAAAATGGACAGGAATGGGTGAATCTAATTCAGATGACCATTATATCTACTACTGTGGGCAAGAATCACTTACAAGAAATGGAGTAGCCATCATAGTCAACAAAAGAGTCCAAAATGGAGTACTTGGGTGTAGTTTCAAAACGACAAAATTATCTCGGTTCATTTCCAAGGCAAACTAGTCAACATTACGGTAATCCAAGTCTATGCCCTAACCACTAATACTGAAGAAGATGAAGCTGAACAGTTCTGTGAAGACCTATAAGACCTTCTAGAACTAACACCAAAAAAAGATGTCCTTTTCATCATAGGGGACTGGAATGCAAAAGTAGGAAGTCAGAGATACCTGGAGTAACAGGCAAGTTTGGCCTTGAGTACAAAATGAAGCAGGGCAAAGGCTAACAGAATTTTGCCAAAAGAATGCACTGATCATGGCAAACACCCTCTTCCAATACAAGAGATGACTCTACACATGGGCATCACCAGATGGCCAATACTGAAATCAGACTGATTATATTCTTTGTAGCTGAAGATGGAAAAGCTCTGTACAGTCAGCAAAAACAAGACTGGGAGTTGACTGTGGCTTAGACCATGAACTCCTTATTGCAAATTCAGACTTAAGTTGAAGAACATAGGGAAAACCACTAGGCCATTCAGGTATGACCTAAATCAAATCCCTCATGATTATACAGTGAAGTGACAAATAGATTCAAGGGATTAGAACTGATAGAATGTCTAATGAACTATGGATGGAGGTTCGTAACATTGTACAGGAAGGGGTAATCAAAACTACCCCCAAGAAAAAGAAATGTAAAAAGGCAAAATGGTTGTCTGAGGAGGCTGTACAAATACTGAGAAAAGAAGAGAAGCAAAAGGCAAAGGAGAAAAAGCTATGCTCATCTGAACGTAGAGTTCCAAAGAATAGCAACAAGAGATAAGAAAGCTTTTTAAAATGAAAAATGCAAAGAAATAGAGGAAAACAATTGAATGGGATAGACTAGAGATCTCTTCAAGAAAATTAGAGATACCAAGGGAACATTTCATGCTAAGATGAGCACAATAAGGGATGGAAATGGTATGGACCTAATAGAAGCAGAAGATGTTAAGAAGAGGTGGCAAGAATACACAGAACTATACAAAATAAGATCTTAATGACCCTGATAGCCACGATTGTGTGATCACTCACCTAAAGCCAGGCATCCTGGAATGTGAAGTCAAGTGGGCCTTAGGAAGTCTTACTACGAACACAGCTAGCGGAGGTGATGGAATTCCAGCTGAGCTATTTCAAATCCTAAAAGATTTTGCTGTTAAAGTGCTATACTCAATATACCAGGAAATTTGGAAAACTCACCAGTGGCCACAGGATGACTGAAAAAGGTCAGTTTTCAATCCAATCCCAAAGAAGGGCAATGCCAAGAAATGTTCAAACTAACACAAAATTGCCCTCATCTCACATACTAGCAAATTAATGTTTAAAATCCTTCAAGTCAGGCTTCAACAATATGTGAACCAAGAATTTCCAGATGGACAAGCTGGATTTAGAAAAGGCAGAGGAAACAGAGATCAAATATTCAACGTTTGTTGGATCACAGAAAAATTTAGAGAATTCCAAAAAACATCCACCTTTGTTTCATTGACTATGCTGAAGCCTTTGACTGTGTAGATCATAACAAACTATGGAAAATTCTGAAAGAGATGGGGATACCAGACCAGCTTACCTGTCTCCTGAGAAATCTGTATGCAGGTCAAGAAGTAACAGAACTGGACATGGAAAAATGGACTGTTTCAAAATTGGGAAAGAAGTATGTCACGGCTGTATATTGTCACCATGCTTATTTAACTTATATGCAGAGTACATCATGCAAAATACCAGGCTGGATGAAGTACAAACTGGAATCAAGATGGCCGGGAGAAATAGCAATAATCTCAGATATGCAGATGATACCACCCTAATGGCAGAAAATGAAGAGGAATTAAAGAGCCTCTTGATGAAAGTGAAAGAGGAGAGTGAAAAATCTGGCTTAAAACTCAGCATTCAGAAAACAAGGATTATGGCATGCAGACCCATCACTTCATGACAAATAGATGGGGAAACAATGGAAGCAGTGACAAACTATTTTCTTGGGCTCCAAAATCACTGTGGACAGTGACTACAGCCATGAAATTAAAAGACGCTTGCTCCTTGGAAGAAAAGCAGTGACAAACCTAGACAGAGTATTAAAAAGCAGAGACATTACTTTGCCTACAAAGGTCTGTATAGTCAAAGCTATGGTTTTTCCAGTAGTCATGTTCAGATGTGAGAGCTGGACAATAAAAAAGGCTGAGCTCCAAAGAATTGATGCTTCTGAACTGTGGTGATGGAGAAGACTCTTGAGAGTTCCTTGGACTGTCAGGAGATCAAACCAGTCAATCCTAAAGGATATCAACCCTGAATATTCATTAGAAGGACTGATAGGAAGCTCAAGTTCCAACACACTTTGGCTACCTGATGCAAAGAGCCAACTCAATGGAAAAGAACCTGATACTGGGAAAGATTGAAGGCAGGAGGAGAAGTGATGACAGAGGACGAGATGATTGGATGGCATCACTGACTCAAGGGACATGAGCTTGAGCAATCTCTGGAAAATGGTGAAGGGCAGGGAAGCCTGGAGTGCTGTAGTCTACAGGGTCACAAAGAGTCGGACACGACTGATTGACTGAACAACAATGCAAAATATGGATATATTAATGTCCATAATAAATTTTTATTTTATTATACAAATTCATTCGTAGTTTAAGAATAAAATTAGCACTGAAGGTCAGTGAAGATTTTGTAATCTCATAGACACATACCTCACCTCCACCCTTCTTTCTAATATATTTGTAACTGTTAGGTGAAATCAGTCATCAGAGTTTATAGCATTGTGACTGTAAATATTGTATGCTGCCAAGTATCTTATGATTATGTTTTTGTTTCATAAGATCATTTTCCTAGTTAATACATTACTTTTCAAAAAATTGGTCTGTGATGTGCTTATCTCTAATTTTCCTCAAAGATTCAAACAGACCTAGCAAGTTGTTTTCCAAATTTTCAACTACTTCAGATCATCTATGCTGGAGATGTCAGTTCAGCTCCTCCTGCTTCACTGCAGACTGTCTTCTCTCTCCATGTGGTACACAGTCATCATCCTAATAATTCCCTTCACAATGTCTTCCCCTCTTTCCAGGATTCCACATTTTCCTTTTTGTTGACGTACTCCTTCATTTTAGCTGAACGTATCTGCCTATCAATTCCTACAGGGGAAAAGGGCCAATGAGAGGTCAATTTTTGAGACCCGGAGAGTTTGAAAATATCTTTATCCTCATTACCTGAGTGGGAAATTTTTCTTTCAATTTTAAGGCCATGGCTCTATTTTCTTTACACTTCAGTTTCGTTCTTCAGGTGTCAAATGTCATTCTTATTTCTGATTTTTTATTCATGACCTGTTTTACCTCAAGGAAGACTTTAGGTTTTTTTTTTTTCTTTATTCCTATTCTGAAAGTTTATGATGATATCCCATTATATGGGCTTTCATTACATTAGGTAATTTTCATGGCAAGAAATTCAAATTTCAGTATTTTAAGATATTTTCTCTAGGGTCATTCAGTTTTTTATACACATTGCTTCAGAAATGCTAGGAATAAAGGAAGTGACTGAGGATCCCACAGTTCCTATTTTCACTAAATACCGTATTTTCAGCCCATCTCACCCTTGTACTCTTAAATGCCAAGTACCCCACGGTTCTGATTAAAACTCTCCTCTCCTGAGACATGAGAAAGGATCTATGTTCATCCTTCATAATACTTGATACTGTCAATTGATGTATCTCTTACAGGTTCTGCATGGTGATTAACTTACATCAGTAGGCCCCCACTATAATCACTTGGATCATGGGTCCCCAGTCTCCTGGAGAAGCGGCATGAAAGAGGATGAAATGGTTGGATGGCACCACCAACTCAATGGACAGGAGTTTGAGCAAACTCCAGGAGATAATAAAGGACAGGGAAGCTTGGCATGCTGCAGTCCTTGGCATGGGGTTGCAAGAAGTCCAACACGAATTGGCAACTGAACAACCACTCCAAATGCTAGGCAATGCTGGTCCATGGCCTGTTAGGAACTGAGCTGCACAAATGCTAGGCCAATACTAGTCCATGGCCTGTTGGGAACTGAGCTGCACAGCAGGACATAAGTGGAGGAAAGCAAGCAAAGATTCGTCTGTATTTATAGCCACTCCCCGTTGGTCGCATTACCACCTGAGCTCCACTTTAGATCAGCGGCAACATTAGATTCTCAAAGGAGTGTGAACCCTACTATATTTGAATCAATGTGAAACCATCCTTCTCTCCTCCCCTTTGGTCTGTGGAAAAATTGTCTTCCACAAAACTGGTCCCTGGAGTCAAAAAGGCTGGGGACCACTGACTTAGATGATAACCCAACTAATTCAGTTTTCGTTCCTTTAATTTCCAGCTTCCAAAAATTTATTGAAATCTTGCTTATGTTACTGTTCCATCTCCAATTCTTTTAGCAATACAGCAAAAAGAAGGAAATGGCAAAAACAGCTAGATAATCTATAATACTTTTCTCATTCTTCTTGTGGTTTAAAGTTGTAGCTCTTAGAGTTATATGTCCTTATTAGTTCCCGAGTATGAAAGCTATTTTAAATCACGGAAATATACGACTCTAAAAAGTCTTGGAAATTAATATTACAGATGATTTAATGGCAGAAGCAGAAAGTAAATATTAGTTTTAGGACTGTCATTAATATCATTATGTATATTAGCAGAGACTATTTCACTAAGTAAAATGAAGAAATGTGTTGGTCATGATACCAATATAATTGAGAAATTTAATTGCCTAAGAAGAATCTGAAGGCAAATGAAATTATATACAGCAAAGAACTATTTATGTTAATGTACAAAGAGTTAATCCAAACCCATTAAAGAAATTTATAATATAAATCCAGCAAATAATTCAAAATAAAATAAAATGAGTACATAAATCAGGGTAAAAACTAGGCTGATGTAATAAACAGGCCCAAAATAAAGTAGCTAAGGAACATAGAAGTTTATTTCTCTCTCTTATAACAGTCATGGGTGACAAAGTCCAAGTCAGCTAGTGGTTTCGTTTCACACTATTGTTCAGGAATACCATTTTCTCCCATCTTAGAGTTCTGCAGTTCCCAAACACATGGTCATAGGCTCACCCATGTTTCAGGGGAAAGCCAGGGGAAAATGAAACATGGGGAAATAGGCATTCAGTGTTTTAAGGCCGAGTTCCACAAGTGGCACATGCCCTTCTGCTTATACTACCATAATCTGGCCACAAAGCGAAATCTAGCTGCAAAGAGGGCTGGGGAATGAGGCCTGTAACTGAGCTGCTGCTGCTGCTGAGTCACCGGAATCTATGGCCTCATGCTGCGGAAGAATGGAAGAAAGGATTTTGGTGGCAAATGGCTGCCTCTGACACAAGGAGATACTACCTTCCATGGTTCCTATAAACAAATACCTCAAAATGATAGTATACAGTGTTAGCAAATAGCTGAAATGAGCACATTCATATGTTCATGATGGAAGATTATCTGGTATAATCTTCTTGAAAAGCAACTTGGTGATGCTTATCAAAAACCTTGAAAATAATTATACCATTTGAACCACTAATACTAATTCCAGGAATTTAGAGCAATGGAAAAAAAAAATCACAAAAGGCCTCAAATATTCTTATGTTAAGCATATTTAAGAATTATTTATAACAGTGAAAAAGCTGGGAAAATATGAAGAATTTCACTAGTTACCTTCATCTAAGGTCACTAACTTATGCTTCATCACATAAATATTTCTGGTCATACTAGAGCAGATGCTTTATGATTTCTACCTGTTAACGCAAATACCCTTCCGCTTTGAAGAAAACTTGCAGTGTAAATTCAAATCTAAATGTCAATCATTGAGATTTATTTACTTAATAATATAATTTCAAAGTAGATAAAACAAAAAAGCATAGAACTTCAAGGAGAAATTGCTGAGTCCAAAATTATAGGAAATTTAAATGGCTCTCCTTCAGATATCAACCTAGCTTAAAATATTGATGATTTTAATAAGATAATTATTAAGCTTAATCTAACATACATAAAATATTTTTTCAAACACTTTATGGAACATCTGCCAAGATTTTCCATATGCTAGACTAGAAAATTTAAACCAACTAAATCATGCTTCATTACTCTTAGAAAATTGAGCTTAATACTTATTTACTTTTGATTAAGTAATTATACTATACTCAATGTTGATAATTTGGAAAATACAAATAAAATACAAAGAAGATGAATTGTAAATCATTCCAACTTTCTAAAATGTACACATCCATATTAATGAATTCACTTCTCTAAATTAAAAAACTAGTGTAAGTTGACAGTTCTTTAAGTAACAACATGTTTCCTGTCATTAAATATTCTTTGAAACTGTGATTTTTTAATAAATATGTTGGCATAATAGTCCATTATATAGTTGTATACATAGTAGCAGATACTACTCATTCTTTTTTGAAGACATTAAAATATTTCTAATTGCTGTAGTTTATAAATAAACCACAAACATAGTCAAAAGAAAGAGAGGAAGCCTCAGCAAAGCCAAATCCAGTACAATTAGAAATAAAAACAAAAGATAATCCCCTGTCTTCCACTAGCCAATAAAGAACCATTTATATCTGGAAATTTAAAAACTCACTTCTAAAAGTTCATATGTTGTTCAGTCACTAAGTCATGTCCAATTCTTTGTGATCCCAGGGACTGCAACACACCAGCCTTCCCCGTCCTTCTCTATCTCCCAGAGTTTGCTCAAATTCATGTCCATTAAGTCGATGAATTAAATCAAAATAAAATTTATAATATAGTTATGGCCAAATTAGTATTATGGTGCTGCTCTGCTGTGCTTAGTCGCTCAATTATGTCCAACTTTTTGTGACCCCATGGACTGTAGCCCACCAGGCTTCTCTGTCCATGGGGATTCTCCAGGCCAGAACACTGGAGTGGGTTGCCATGCCCTCCTCCAGGGGATCTTCCTAACCCAGGGACTGAACCCAGGTCTCCCACATTACAGGTGGATTCTTTACCATCTGAGTCACCAGGGAAACCCAAAAATAGTGGAGTGGGTAGCCTATCCCTTCACCAGGGGATTTTCCCGGCCCAGGAAACAAACTGGGGCATCATGCATTGCAGGCAATTCTTTACCAGCTGAACTACCAGGGAAGCCCCTAGTGTCATGGTACTTCACATCAAATCTATTGGTAGAAACTTCCTAGTTGAGGAGAGTAGCATAGTTTTGTCACTTTCTTCTTTCCTATATATCATTTAAAAATAACAAAGGGGATGTGGAAGAGAAAGCCTTATATGAATCTGCAAATCATAAAACTGATAGACAAGCAGTGACAATCAAGGCAGGCAAGAACATTGGATGAGGGGAGCCTGTGCTGTGCCCCGCGCAGGGCTGATTCCCAAAGAACATTTTCCAAGCTGGAATGCTTACTCCAAGATCCGAAATCAGATCCCTTTTTAGTAACAATAGGGAAAAAAGTATAGGCTAGTGACAAAGAGCTTCCCTGAGCCTGATAAAATCCCAGAAGCAGAGATATATGAATGAATGAGGGGTCAACTAGACAGGGCACCTTTACAGAATGAAGTGTTCATAAACTTACATTCCCTGTCTTCTTAGAGGCTCGCTAGAAAGGAAATGGCTGTCAGAATGCAAATTCACAAACTTTGTTAATAATGAAAATTTCTTCTATTCTGTAAACACAACCCTATATTCTCCATACACAAATTTTCTATAATAATAATTCAAGAGAAACCACTGCATTTGTTAAGATAATAAAGTGTGAGGATGGAACCAAAAAAAAATAAGGGAGATAAAATGCCTGATGAAAGGATTACCACCTCACTCAGTCTTGCCCATCAGAAAGTGAACTCGCTCAGTCGTGTCTAACTCTTTGTGACCCCATGGACGGTAGCCTACCAAGCTCCTCTGTCCATGGAATTTTCCAGGCAATAGTACTGGAGTGGCTATTTCCTTCTCCAGCGGATCTTCCTGACCCAGGGATTGAATCCAGGTATCCCGCATTGTAGACAGATGCTTTACCATCTGAGCCACCAGGGAAGTAAGCAAATAAACAAACAAAAACTCAGCACAAATCTAACTCTATACGAACCTTACACAAACCCCTGGACCAAGCTTAGGAGGGAAGAAATGAAAAGGAAGAAAGAATTCAGCCTTGAAGCCTGGGAAAAGGCAACCTCAAACACAGCAAGTAAAAAAAAATAATGAAAAGGCCGAGAAATACTACACAAATGAAGGAACAAGTTAGAAACAGAAGTTCAAATAAATGAAGAGGAAATAGGCAAACTACTTGAAAAAGAATTCAGAATAACGACCGTAAAGATGATCAAAAATCTTGAAAAGAAAATGGAGAAAATGCAAGAATTAACAAAGACCTAGAAGAATTAAAGAATAAACATACAGAGACAAACAACACAATAACTGAAATTAAAAATACTCTAGAAGGAATCAATAGCAGAATATCTGAAACAGAAGAACACATCAGTGAGCTGGAAGATAGAACTGTGGAAATAACTTCTGAAGAGCAAAATAAAGTAAAAAGAATGAAAAGAACCGAGGACAGTCTCAGAGACCTCTGGGACAATATCAAACACACCAACATTCAAATTACAGGGGTCCCAGAAGAAGAAGAGAGAAAGAAAGGGTGTGAAAAAATTTTTGAAGAGATTACAGTTGAAAATTTCCCCAACATGGTAAAGGAAATAATCAATCAAGTCCAAGAGGCACAAACAGTCCCATACAGAATGAACCCAAGGAGAAACATGCCAAGACACATACTAATCAAACTAACAAAGACAAAACACAGAGAAAGAATATTAAAAGCAGCAAGGGAGAAGCACCAAGTAACATACAAGGGAAACACCATATGCTTAACAGCTGATCTTTTAGCAGAACTCTGCAGGCCAGAAGGGAATGACAGGATATATTTAAAGTATTGAAAGGGAAACATCTACAAGATTACTGTACCCAGCAAGGATCTCATTCAAAATTGATGGATAAACAAAAAGCTTTTCAGACAAGCAAAAGTTAAGAGAATTCAGTACCACCAAACCAGCCTTACAATAAATGTTAAAGGGACTTATATAGTTAAGAAATACAAGAGAAGAAAAAGGATCTACAAAATCAACCCCAAACAATTAAGAAAATGGCAATAGGGACATATATATCAGTAATTATTTTAAATGTAAATGGAATAAATGCTCCAACCAAAAGACACAGACTGATTGAATGGATACAAAAACAAGGCCTATATATGCTGTCTACAAGAAACTCACTTCAGACCTAAAGACACATATAGATTGAAAGTGAGAGGATGGAAAAATATATTTCATGCAAATTGGAAGCAAAAGAAAGCTGGAGTAGCAATCCTCACATCAGACAAAACAGACCTTAAAATAAAGAATATTATGAGAGATAAGGACACTACATAATGATCAAGAGATCAACCCAAGAGGAAGCCATAACAATTGTAAATATCTAGGTACCCAATATAAGAGCACTTCAATTCATAAGACAAACACTAACAGACATAAAAGGAGAAATTGACAGTAACAGAGTAATAGTAGGAGACTTTAACACCCCAATCACACCAATGGGCAGATCATCAAAACAGAAAATTAATAAGGAAACACAAGTCTTAAATAATACATTAGATGAGATCTCATTGATATCTTTAGGACATTCCATCCAAATACAGAAGAATACACCTTCTCAAGTGCACATGGAACATTCTCCAGGATAGATCATATCCTGGGTCACAAATCAAACCTCATTAAATTTAAGAAAATTGAAATCATATCAAGCATCTTCTCCTACCACAATGCTATGAGACAAGATATCAGTTACAAGAAAAATACTGTAAGAAACACAAACACATGGAGATTAAACAACACATTTCTAAATAACCAACAGGGGATTCTCCGGAAGTAGCATGGCTGCTCCCCTCGATTGACCCGGCTCTACCTGGTGAACTGGGTATATACTAGGTATATACTAGGGATATACTAGGGATATACTAGGAAACAAGCAATTTTGTTCCTTCAAAATAAGAACCATGACTCAGAGTTTCTGCAGAAATGAATATAGCCTGACTGGACTGTATAATCAGTCATCCTGTCCCCTGACAAACAGTCAGTATGCCACTATCAAAGAAGAGAAAGGACAGTGCTACTTGTATATAAAGGTTATAGAATGAACAGCTTTCCCCAGGTGTCTCTGGGAACGGGTCCGGCTTCATACCAATTGTAAGAAAGCACTGGAGCAAACAGATGAAAACCTAGTTTACTGGCCCCGTTTCATTTGACACAAATGTAGGCAGAGATTCACCAAGATCACCTAGTACCTGATTCGAATTTGAAAACTTACACTTAAGCGACAGAGGAAACTTGTTCCTTTGAGTAAGAAGGTGAAGTGGAGGGAAAAACGAAGAGAGGAAAAGGCATTAATAGCTGCTCAGCTTGACAATGCCATCGAAAAAGAGTTGCTGGAGAGACTGAAACAGGATACATATGGTGACATCTACAACTTCCCCATCCACACTTTCGACAAGGCCCTGGAAGAGCAGGAGGCAGAGAGTGACTCTTCAGATGCTGAGGAAAAAGATGATGAAGAAGATGTGGGCAAAAGAGAGTTTGTGGAAGATGATGAAGTGGATGAGAGTGACATAAGTGATTTTGAGGATATGGATAAACTGGACGCCATCAGTGATGAAGGTCAGGATGATAAATCCTCCAGTGAAGAAGAAGAAAAAGCCCTTGATGCCAAACACAAAGGCAAAATGCCTCTGAAATGGCCTTTGAGGAGGCAAAGAGCCTACGTAGAGACAGAGTACCAGCAAGAGACAGAGCCCGTGGCCAAGGCCAGAACCACGTGACTTCCCTTCAGACATTTGTAAATAGGACTGAACATCTTCCTTTTTTACATCTTAAACACATAACACTTCTGGGTTTTGCTCTTCTTGTTTTTTTTTTTTTTAACACAATATTTGTGTTTTTAATATTTATGCTAGTTCTGGGGGGCAAGGAGGGAGTGGAGAAAAGCCTAAATTGTGAATATTCTTATAGCATTGTTACATGACATGTGCTGAAGTAACAGCTTGAGCCCAAGAAGCATAAGGGGTGAGTCTGTGGGTATAAATATTTCTAAATTTAAGTGTTACCCACTCACCCCTGTTTCCTTGGCATCCTCCCCCTTGCATGCCTCCCCCACCCCTTTATTTAGAAATGTCCAGATTCCATTTGTTCATATTCTCTTTTCCCTACTTCTGTGGGAGTTAAAAAGAAGGAAAGAGAAGGTCTAAGTTATAATGTTTAGTATAAATATACCTTTTGCCTGAAATAATTCCATTGAAAACAACTGGACGAGAAAGACAATCCTTTCCTCTTCAGGAAAGTAATACAAGTCTTAAGTTGCATCACAGGGAGCACCTTCAGAAAGCTGTTGCACTCTTCGGATGCAGTTCCCCACCTGATTGTCTTCACAGCTGTGGGGGATTTTAGCCAGGAGACCCTGAAACGTGAAACCAAACAGGCTTGTTTTTTTTATTGTTACTTCACCTTGGTGGTTCTTTCTTGGTATCAGACTCAAAGAAGGAAAGAACTGATGACACTAGGGCAGCTCATGGTACTGGTGTAATGCTGGGAATTGGAAATGTCCTACTGGCTCACGAAGCAGCAGCTTTCTACCAGCCAACATGAAGCAGATTAGATATAGGGCTCGAAAACTGCTTGAGGTTAAAAAGCCAAGATGAATATAGTATCCCTCAATATATTTAGGATGTTAATTTCTTTTCATGCTGCCTATAACTTTAAATTGAAGATTTTGAGACAATGATTTATAAATTTTGTATACATGGACACACAGCTGTTATATGTGATGGCTTGGAAAAGTAAACTTCTGTGGAATATGAGACCAAAGGAAGAATTCCCACATGGATAAATAGAGTATGTGGAAAACATTGTTGCCTCTGAATAAATAAATAAATAAATAAATAACCAACAGGTTACTGAAGAAATCAAAAGAATTTGATTTTGAATTTGATTAGAATCAAAAAAATTTCTAGAAACAACTGACAATGAAAGCATGACAACTCAAAACCTATGGATGCAGCAAAAGCAGTTCTAAGAGGGAGGTTTATAGCAATACAATCCTACCTCAAGAAACAAGAAAAACATCGAATAGACAACTTAACTTTACATCTAAAGCAACTGGAAAAAGATAAACAACAAAAAAAAAGATTAATAGAAGGAAAGAAATCATAAAGATCCAAGCAGAAGTAAATGAAAAAGAAAGAAACAATAGTAAAGATTAATGAAACTAAAAGTTGGTTCTTTGAAAAGATAAACAAAATTGACAAACCTTTAGCTAGATTCATCAAGAAAAATAGAGAGAAGGATCAAATCAACAAAATTAGAAATGAAAAAGGAGAGGTTACAACAGACAATGCAGAAATGCAAAGAATTATAAGAGAGTATTATGAACAACTATATGGCAATAAAATGGAGAAATAGACAGATTCTTAGAAAATTTCAGTCTTCCAAGACTGAACCAGGAAGAAATAGAAATTATGAATAACCCAATTATAAGCACTGAAATTGAATGTGTGATCAAAAATCTCCCCAAAAACAAAAGCCCAGGACAAGATGGCTTCACAGAAGAATTCTATCAAACATTTAGAGAAGAGCTAATGCCTATCCTTCTAAAGCTCTTCCATAAAATTGCCAAGGAAGGAACACTTCCAAACTCATTCTACAAGGCCACCATCACTCTGATACCAAAACCAGAGAAAGACAACACAAAAAAGAAAACTACAGGCCAATATCACTGATGAAAAAAATCCTCAACAAAATTTTAGCAAACAGAATTCAGCAACACATCAAAAACCTCATACTCCATGGTCAAGTTGGGTTTATTCTAGAAATGCAAGGATTCTTCAATGTACACAAATCAATCAATGTGATACACCATATTAACAAACTGAAAGATAAAAACCATATGATCATCTCAATAGATGCAGAAAAAGCCTTTGACCAAGTTCAACACCCATTTAGGACGAAAACGTCTCAAAAAATGGGCATAGAAGGAACCCACCTCAACTTAATAAAGGCTATTTATGATAAGCTTACAGCAAACATTATTCTCAATGGTGAAAGACTGAAAGCATTCCCCCTAAGATCAGGAGCAAGACAAGGGTGTCCACTTTCCACACTATTATTCAACATAGTTCTGGAAGTCTTAGCTACAGCAATCAAAGAAGCAAAAGAAATAAAAGGAATCCACATTAGAAAAGAAGAAGTAATTCTCTTCCTGTTTTCAGGTGACATGATACTGTACATAGAAAACCCTAAAGATAGTATCAGAAAGTCACTAGAGCTAATCAGGGAATTTAGCGAAGTTGCAGGATTCAAAATCAATACACAGAAATCACTTTCATTTTAATATTCTAACAATGAAAAATCCAAAAGAGAAATTAAAGATTCAATCCCATTCACCATTACAACACAAAGAATTACATATTTAGGAATAAACTTACCTAAGGAGACAAGTTACAGCATCTGCCTGCAATGCGGGAGACCTGGGTTCGATCCCTGGGTCGGGAAGATCCCCTGGAGAAGGAAATGGCAACCGACTCCAGTTTTCTTGCCTGGAGAATCCCCATGGATGGAGAAGCCTGGTGGGCTACAGCCCACAGGGTCACAGAGTTGGACACGACTGAGCGACTTCACTTCACTTCACTTCACTTCACCTCAAGAAGACAAAAGAACTGTACCCAGAAAATTATAAGACAATAATGAAAGAAATCAAAGACTACATAAACAAATGGAGAGATAGGTAGGAAGAATCAATATTGTGGAAATGACTATACTATCAAATGCAATTTACAGATTCAACGTGATCTCTATCAAATTACCAATGTCATTTTTCACAGAACTAGAACAAAAGATTTCACAATTCATATGGAAACACAAAAGACCCCAAATAGCCAAAGCAGTCTTAAGAAAGAAGAATGTGGCTGGAGGAATCAACTTTCCTGACTTCAGATTATACCACAAAGCTACAGGCATCAAGACAGTATGGTACTGGCACAAAATCAGAAATATAGGCCAATGGAACAAGAAAGAAAGCCCAGAAATAAACCCATACACCTATGGGCACCTTATTTTTGGCAAAGGAGGCAAGAATATACAATGGGGCAAAGATAGCCTCTTCAATAAATGGTGCTGAGAAAACTGGACAGCTACATGTAAAAGAATGAAATTAGAACACTTCCTAACACCAACATAAAGATAAACTCAAAATGGATTAAAGACCCAAATGTAAGACCAGAAACTATGAAACTCTTAGAGGAAAACATAGGCAGAACACTCGGCATAAATCAAAGCAAGATCCTCTATGACCCACCTCCTAGAGTAACGGAAATAAAATAAACAAGGGGGACCTGATTAAACTTAAAAGCTTTTTCACAGCAAAGGAAACTATAAGCAAGTTGAAAAGACAACCCTCAGAATGAGAGAAAATAACCAAATGAAACAACTGAAAAAGGATTAATTTCCAAAATATACAAGCAGCTCATACAACTCAATACCAGAAAAAAACAAACAACCGAATCAAAAAGTGGGAGAAAGACCTAAACAGACGTTTCTCCAAAGAAGACATACTGATGGTTAACAAATACATGAAAAGATGCTCAACATCACTCATTATTGGAGAAATGCAAACCAAAATTACAATGAGATTGACCTCACACTGGTCAGAATGGCCATCATCAAAAAGTCTACAAACAATAAATGCCGGAAAGAGTGTGCAGAAAAGGGAATGCTCTTACACTGTTGGTGGGAATGTAAACTGATACAGCCACTCTGGTAGACGGTATGGAGATTCCTTTAAAAACTAGGAATAAAACCACCATGTGACCCAGCAATCCCACTCCTAGACATATACCCTGAGGAAAGCAAAATTGAAAATGACACATGTATCCCTTGTTCATTGCAGCACTATTTACAATAGCTAGAACATGAAAGCAACCTAGATGTCCATTGACAGATGAATGGATAAAGAAGTTGTGGTACATATACACAATGGAATACTACTCAGCCAGAAAAAGGAGCACATTTGAGTCAGTTCTGATGAAGTGGATGACCCTAGAAATTATTATACAGAGTGAAGTGAGTCAGAAAGAGAAAGACAAATATTGTATTCTAACATTTATTTACAGAATCTATAAAGGGGTATTTACAGGGCAGCAATGGAGAAACAAACATATAGAATAGATTTATGGACATGGGGAGAGGGGAGGAGCAGGTGAGATGTATGGAAAGAGTAACATGGAAACTTACATTAATATATTTAAAACAGATAGCCAACTGGAATTTGTTGTATGGGCTCAGGCAGCTCAAACAGGGGCTCTGTATCAATCTAGAGGGGTGGGATGGGGTGGGAGGTGGGAGGGAAGTTCAAAAAGGGAGGGATATATGTATACCTATGGCTGATTCATGTTGAGGTTTGACAAAAAACAAAATTCTGTAAAGCAATTATCCTTCAATAAAAAAAATAAATTAAAAACAAGGCTTATGAAGCCAACCAAAAAAAAATTTAAGTCACAGATCAAATATTAGTGTGACCCATCATTTTGCCATGAATTATAATAGTAATAATAATAAAGTATCTTTATAAAACAAAGCAGAGAGCATGGGTACAAGAGCTTAGGAACGAGCAGAGAAAAGTTGACTGAGTCCAGGAATAAAATGGAAGAATGCCACAGAAATAAAGTAAAAACTGGAAGCATCACGTAAGAGAATAGGTACTGCTAAAATGTCAGTAAGGGATATAGTGGACCTAAGTGAGAAAGTTAAATATGTAAAAAGTAAAAAGGATTACAAAGAAGAAAAAGGAGAAAGAAGAGAGAGAAGGGTAGGAAGGAAAAGGAGGAGGAGGAAGAGGAAGAGGCAGAGAAGAAATACAGGAGGAGAAGAAGGGGAAGGAGAAGGAGGAGAGGAGGAGGAGGGGAGGAACACGGGGGGGAAGAGAGGGCAGGAGGAAGAGAGAAAGGGAGAGGCAGACAATAAGATGGAGGAGAATAGGACTTTATCTACTGATTGAAAAAGCCTATCACACCTGAGGAGGAAAAGTATATAAACCAGTCAAACTGAGTTATAGTATAATTCAGTTCAGTTCAGTTCAGTTCAGTTCAGTGGCTCAGTCGTGTCCGACTCTTTGCGACCTCATGAATCACAGCACACCAGGCCTTCCTGTCCATCACCAACCCCCAGAGTTCACCCAAACTCATGTCCATTGAGTCAGTGATGCCATCCAGCCATCTCATCCTCTGTTGTCCCTTTCTCCTCCTACCCCCAATCCCTCCCAGCATCAGGGTCTTTTCCAATGAGTCAACTCTTCGCATGAGGTGGCCAAAGAATTGGAGTTTCAGCTTTAGCATCAGTCCTTCCAATGAACACCCAGGAATGATCTCCTTTAGGATGGACTGGTTGGACCTCCTTGAAGTCCAAGGGACTCTCAAGAGTCTTCTCCAACACCACAGTTCAAAAGCATCAATTCTTCGGTGCTCAGCCTTCTTCACAGTCCAACTCTCACATCCATACACATCCACTGGAAAAACCATAGCCTTGACTAGACAGACCTTAGTTGGCAAAGTAATGTCTCCGCTTTTTAATATGCTATCTAGCTTGTTCATAACTTTCCTTACACGGAGTAAGCGTCTTTTAATTTCATGGCTGCAGTCACCACCTGCAGTGATTATGGAGCCCAAAAAATAAAGTCTGAAATTGTTTCCACTGTTTCCCCATCTATTTCCCATGAAGCAATGGGACCAGATGCCATGATCTTAGTTTTTTGAATGTTGAGCTTTAAGCCAACCTTTTCACTCTCCTCTTTCACTTTCTTTTTTTTTTTTTTCCTCTTTCACTTTCATCAAGAGGCTTTTTAGTTCCTCTTCACTTTCTGCCATAAGGGTGGTGTCATCTGCATATCTGAGGTTATTGATATTTCTCCAGCAATCTTGATTCCAGCTTGTGCTTCTTCCAGCCCAGCATTTCTCATGATGTACTCTGTGTATAAGTTAAATAAGCTATTATTAGACTTGGAATATAATGAAATACTTATATTAACATCCTAGCTACAACATCAACTTATACAATATTGTTTAAAAGAATGCATGGACAATAGGCATGAATTGGGAATAACCCATAAAAGTCAGTAAAGGAGAACAAATCAGACAGGTCTCCAAGTCAACACTGTCCATGAAAGAGTCATTGAGCACTGCCTACAGATCACTGAAAAAAAGACAATGCCACTTAATAAAAAATTATACCTGACCTTTGTATCATCCAAGTATAAAAGTAAAATCAATTTGAAAAGGAAAAAGAATAGATTTAAGAATTTCATTCAAGTACAAGATGAAGGGGGAGAAGGAAATGGCAACCCACTCGAGTGTCCTTGCCTGGAGAATCCCATGGACAGAGGAACATGGCAGTCTGTGGGATCACAAGAGTTGGACACAAGTTAGCGACTAAACTACTACTACTAAAATTCACATTGGAGAAGGAAATTGCAACCCACTCCAATGTTCTTGCCTGGAGAATTCCATGGACAGAAGAGCCTGGTGGGCTGCAGTCCAATGGGGTCACAGAGAGTCAGACACAACTGAGTGACTAACACACACACAAGAGATGAAGGAAAACTGACAGTGAATATTAATCCTATATAACCATAGGACCAAGAGTAACACAAATGTTGGATTATGGTTATATTGTCAAGTGAGAATGGTATAAACTTTGACAATATAGAAATGAAGATCTCTCATAAAAATTATAAAGTACACTGATATGCAACTAGGGTTTAAGGTATATCACTTAAACACAGAAAATAGTATATATTAAAAAAATACTTTCAAGTATATTTGCCTCTGGGTTTATATAGTAAAAGTTAAACACTAAGAAATATAATTAAGCAAAATGAATGCAAAACAAAAATGACTTGAAGAATTGGAAGGAAAAAGAAATACCTAATTTTGCTTATTATCCATAGAAGGAAATTAACAGAAAACTATTTAAACTAATAGAGGATTAAGAGTATTATTATGTAAAGTAACAGCTATAAATGTAATAAATAGAACATAAAAAAAACCTTCAAAACATACAATTAAAATAGTAAAAATAAAGCAAAACACTTTAAACCCACAAAAATATTCTAACACATAACATAGTATTATAAAATATAACCCAAAAGTACTTGCTATATCAATAAATGTCTAACCTAATCTAGTATAAAATAAGAAAAATACTTTCAAATATATTTCACTTTGGATGATTCACCAAATATGTCTTTTTAAAAGTCTTGAAAGGCAGTCTGAACACACCGTTCTAGGAACAGCATCACATGGCAAGTGAAAGTGCTTGTCTTTGCGTGTCTTTCTGTGGATACATAAGGCCATGCTATGTGTGTGATATGACCTTTTTTTTATAATATTGTTTGGGGGGACACAATTAAGTCTCACTTCAGAGATATGTACATATTTATGTTTGAAGGAGAGACTTGATTGGTTTGACCTATAGAATGCCTGAATCCATTTTAAAATGAGCCATTTTGTGTACTCTACATTTTTATCCAATTATTTCAATCAGTAAACTATGTATTTGAGAAGCCAGTTGAATCAATTATTCATCATCAGTAAAACTTTGGCAATAACCCCTTTTAGGAAATCGTAACATTGATTGGGAAATCCCCTGAAGTAGTTGAACCCAAGTTGGCCTTGCACAGTTTGCTCTTAGTATCATTACACTGGTTTTCTTCATGGGAATCATCTTGGCCCATCCTTCATAATATCCTTTATTTAAATATTGAAGATTAATTCTCATGGGTGACTGAGCTTAGTTAAAAGGCTCTGATTTCAGGTGTTAAAGGATGTCACCTTCTTAATGTGAAATAAAGAATTTCTTGTTTTAATTGTAAAACAAAAACTCCAAGCATTTCTTAAGGGAGTTTAGATCCATTAAGAAATCCTGGAGAGGTTCTGAGTTAATTTGCCCCCAACATTTATTTCTTTTTCATGAACAAGATTGGGACAACACCACGTAGGTGGTTAAATCTGTTTTTGCTTAATGGATCACTGATCCTTCATGGTCTTTTCAAATCCAATCCACCAGTTAACTTTTCAAAAACAGGTTCTCAAAACATCCACATCCACATGCAAATGTGGACTCTCAAAGGAAAAACACAACTACTACAGAATTTCATGCCCAAGATGAGGCCCAAGACTGAGGGAATGTAGGCGGCAAGTTGGAATTAGTGTCCAGGACCTATTTAATCCAGAGCATTCCTTGATGCTGCAATCATTTTGCCAGGAAGCTCTTATTCTGAGGAAAGAAATAATTAAGTTGTTTAGTATTAACATTTTGACCCATGTTTACTGTGTTAAAGGGTAGGGGAGGTAGGAGGGGGCGTTCAGGATGGGGAACACATGTACACCCATGGCTGATTCATGTCAGTGTATGGCAAAACCCACTACAATATTGTAAAGTAATTAGCCTCCAATTAAAATAAATAAATTAATTTTTTTTAAAGAGTAGTATTCTATGGTTTTCTTAGATCATGCATAAAATTGCTGGGTGATCAATATGAACAATTTAACCATATCACACAAAATTTTTTCCTGTTATTTATAAAGTATAAGCATAGTGATAAAAGTTATCACATACTGACTTTTCAATTACATTAGCACTAACTTTTTCACGTTGAAACTTCCAAAGTTTTCTACTCTAGACTAGTATTTTACATTTGTGCTTTGGGAATTTTCAAATGATATTTTTTAAAATCTCATTTATTTCTCTGGACAGAGGAGCATGGTGGGCTACAATTCATGGGGTCACAAAGAGTCAGACATGACTAGTGACTAACACACACACACACACAGACTTAAGTTTATATTAAGTACAAGTTTGGGGACAAAATAGATACCTGAAAATAAAATAAGATTAACATTCTGGTTGACACTCTATCTTCTTAAAAATTCCCCAGACATCACTTTTGGTAGTGGAACAGTATTTTTCACAATTAAACAGAAGTTTTGAACCATGCAGGGATGGATAAGAGGCTAGAAAGAGACTGAAGGGCTAGAATAAGTAGTAAGAACAACGAATTTTCATTATAAAGGTCTTTCATTGTATGAGAGCAGGTAGTGACCCCATGAATTGTAGCCCACCATGCTCCTCTGTCCAGAGAAATAAATGAGATTTTAAAAAAATCATTTGAAAATTCCCAATTCATGGGGTCACAAAGAGTTGGACACGACTGAGTGACTGAACTGAGCCTGGGTGCTGTTTATGGCAAGGGTACATATAAGCTGAGTTTGTGAGAGTCTGTTTCAAAAGTTCTCTCATACGGAATTTCTTCGATTGGGAGTGTAACACTGAATACAGGAAACCTCATTTAAATTGAAGTTGGGAATCCAGAAGGGGAAGCTCTCACACACTACCACTCATTGCCATCTGAGGACCCCCAAAGGAAGAGACATACCTTGTGTCTCTAACAGGAGGAAGGTTACTACTTTACTACCCCAGCAGGAGGAAGATTTTGTCCTTGCCCAGTGACAAGTGCCACCAATGAAAACATTGCAATTCAGCCAATGGGAAGCCATCACTAACCTAAATTCTCACTTTCCTCCAATGGACTTTCATTCAAAACACTTCCTCCCAGCCTTTCCCTCTTCTCTATATAAAGCAACAGTTACTTTCCTTTGTTTGCTGGACTTGCCTATAGTTTTTCCCACAGCATGCTTGTAAAAGCAAAAGAAGACTGATTAGTCCTGTTTTTTTCTTTTCACAGTGTTTGGATGAAAAGTGACTCTGATTGACTGAGAAAGGCCTTGGAGTTCTTAGGCAATTCAAGAGTAGAGGGAGTTTCAAGAGAAACTCACAGGCAAATTAGTTACTAACATTTAAAAATAAGAATTTTCTATCAGCAGTGTTGTCTATATCATCTTCCTATAAAGTTTTAGTAGAATAGATTTTTGGCTTTTTCTGATTTATTTGAACTTACTAATAGTAAATTGCAGAGTAAAGAAAAAACACTTCTAGGGAAAAGGAGTTTTCTGGTTGACAGACAATTATCCAGGAAAATAGCCATAAAAATGTTAACAGGCCTCTTGGCCAGAAGATAATGTAAACCACCTGAGATCTTTTGTATACGGGAAGATATGCAAAAAGAAAGCCTGGTCTCAATGAGGGTCAGGACTGCTGCCCCTGCATAACTCTGTATATTCCATTATTTCTTTATGTACAACTTGGGGTATATAAGCTGATTTTGAAAATAAAGTCTTGAGTCTTACACCGATGCTGGGCTCCCCACGTCATTCTTTTCTCCCCTTTTTCGGCTGAATTCCCATCTGGAGCAGGGAGGCTCACCACGTATACTTACTTGCCCTGGCTTCTAAGACCCACGTGAAAGGGAGCCTAAGGTGGGGCACCCTTCGATATTCAAGTGGGCGCCGGTGGCCTAACGTAGATGGTGCAAACCTCTTGTCTCGAGGTTTTATTGGTTTTCCCTGTAAACCAAGTTATTCAGCCTCTTTTTCTCTACCTAAATTTCCTACTATACTATTTCTTCCTAATCTAATCTTATATTTCTAAATAAATAAGTTTTTCTCGCCTCATCCGTCTCCCCTTTGAATCACCCTGGATCCACCAGGGCGGACCCCGGCAGTAAATTAAATGTTTGTTACATGAAGTAGTCTGAACTTTTTCTATGGCATTTGACTTGTACCTATTACAGGACCAGTGAGTAGAAATGAGTCACTTAGATTTTGAGTACACTTAAGGGGCTTCCCTAATAGCTCAGTTGGTAAAGAATACACCTGCAGTGCAGGAGACCTGGTTTCAATCTCTGGGTAGGGAAGATCCCCTGGAGAAGAGAAAGGCTACCTACTCCAGTATTCTGGTCTGGAGAATTCCAGGACTGCATAGTCCATGGGGTTGAAAACAGCTGGACACGATTGAGCAACTTTCACTTCACTTCACTCCAGCAGACCATCCAGCATCTAGATGTATTTAACTGAGACTCATGTGCATATTTTATGGAGAAAATTTAATGTTATAACTTTTGTGACTGTAGATCTCATAAAAATCTTAAAAACTAAAATGAAAATAAGAATTTTCACATAAAATTCTTTTGGGGAAAAAAGTTCTCTTGTGAAAAACCATCTGAGAATCTTGCAACACTGGACCCAAATTCTGATTGTAAATTCCAAATAGAGCTAAATACCAACTACTGGCTTTAGATGTGATATGTGTCCTCCAGTTCACCACACCCCATTTCATTACTGACTGAGCCAGATGATACTTGCCGTTTTTTTCACTCATTGTGTCTTTATCATGACACAAGTCCCAGATTTAGTACCAATTCCAGTTATTCACAAAACTTATCTGGCACTGGAGTTCAAAAATTCTGTCCTAAACTCTGTCTTTTGGATGGTATTTGTAATCTCAATTCCTCAGTATATTTCTAGTCCGCATCAGCAGAATGTCCTGAATAAAGTCCACCTCATTTTTTCTCTACTCCTCTACTCTTCTTCTACCCTTGTTGACAATTGTTGCAACTTGTCAACTATAAAGTTGTCCACAGATTTTGAATGTTCCCCTCAAAATTCTGCAAGAATTAAATCCAAACAACACAAAGCAGTTATCAGAGAAGCCCAGGTTGTAGGAAAGATAGTGGTAGGTCTTCTCCCCAGTTAAATGCAGACTCTTACTTTCTTTTCTTGGCTGTGCTCTGAAAATGGGGAAGGACCCAGAAATAGCAATACTACTATTAATAATTGAAAATTTAACTTTTGACATATTTTTCTGATGAAAGTAAAATTTCCTTTTTTTTTGAAGAGGTTTTGGCTTCACACTGGAGGCTAAGGAGACATGAGAAATAAACACAATGAGATCCTGGAATAGATAGCGGGACAGAGAAAGGATATTAATGAAAAAAAGGAAATTTGAGTAAGACTTTTAGTTTAGTTAACATTGTTGTAGTAATGTTACTTTCCTGGTCTGTATCATTGTACTGTATTTATATAAGAAGATACCATGAGGGGAAACTGGGCAAAGATTCTATAGGAACTCTGTACTATTTTTGCAACTTTGTCTAAAATTATCTCAAAACAAATGTTTTCACAATTTAAAATAAATTTTATATCTTTCTTTATGGGCTTCCCAGGTGGCACTAGTGGTAAAGAACCTGCCTGCTAATGCAGGAGACATAAAGAGATGTGGGTTCAAATCCCTAGGTTGGGAAGATCCCCTGGAGGAGGGCATGGCAATCCACTCCAGTATTCTTGCCTGGAGAATCCCATGGACAGAGGAGCCTGTCGGGCTTTGGTCCATAGGGCTGCAAAGATCAGACATGACTGAAGCAACTTAGCCCACAAGCACACAAACATTTTTCTTTAAATGCATCTGGTAAAACATATATCTGTGATGTAAAAAAGAGTGAATATGTCCAATACTAATCTCTAAACAGTACTGAAATATTTAGAAAAAAGATATCTGTACATTTGTATAGAAATCCTTGTGTGATGTATATACATTCCCATGGCACACACTATGTTAACAGCTGTTGGACTATCCATGGTCTGGCTATCTCCCTGGTTATATTGCTCTATTTTAGTCTCTTACTATCAGCTTTGCCTGAACGAGGTCCAAAGATGGCCAGTATTCTTGAACATTATGTGTTGTGCGTTCTGCTGTAACACGTGCAGTGGGTCAGTTGCCCAAGCACTTCTCTTACCCTAACAGGAGGATCTAACTGAGTCTGGCCAGTTTCATATGTATGATACTCTAAGGGCCACTGTGCTGTGCTTAGTTGCTCAGTCATGTCTGAATCTTTGCGACCCCATGGACTGTGGCCCACCAGGCTCCTCTATCTGTGGGGGTTTTTCAGGCAAGAATACTGGAGTGGGCTGTCATGCCCTCTTCCAGGAGATGTTTCCAACCCAGTGATCAAGTCCAGGTCTCCCACAATCCTGCAGGCAGATTCTTTACAGTCTGAGCCACCAGGGAAACCCCTAAGGGGACACTACTTTCTCCCTTAGATTCTCTACACCATTATGAGTTAAATCTCTTTTTCATCAATATTGATATTTACTACCCTTATGGCTTAATTCACTCAATAAATATTTATTGAGCATCTGTTATATGTAATGGACTGGGCTAAGCCATGAAAGCTGACTCTTTGGAAAAGGCCCTGATGCTGGGTAAGATTGAAGGCAAAAGGAGAAGGGGCAGCAGAGGATGAGATTGTTAGATAGCATCACTGACTCAATGGACATAAATCTGAGCAAACTCTGGGAGACAGTGGAGGACAGAGGAGCTTGGCATGCTGGAATCCATGGGGTCACAAAGAACAGACACAAATTAGCTACTGAACAACAAAAACAACAAAGCAATGAGACTATAGAAAGAAAACGTTAGATATTAATCTTATCTTTATGGAACCAGGCATATACTTGGTGTATGTACTTAATGAATGAATAATTGGCTGTTTTCTTCCTTCTTTCCTTCCACTTTCTTCTTCTTCTTCATTTTTTTTTTCCTTCTCTTTCATTTCAGGTCTTGAATTATAACTTCTCTCTGGCTCCTAAAAATATTTTTAAAAATCTATTTCAGTTCACCAATTTATTGTATAAAAGAATCTTGATTATATACAATTAGCTCAACTCTGCTGTATTAGCATCTATAACTTTTGTTTTTGAAAAATACTGCATGGTCAACAGGTTTCCATTCAATCTAAAATTTATATATTTGTGAGCATAGGTATAAACATGCAAAGAGTTGGAGGTTTTGAGTCTTGCTCTTTTCAACAGCCTGCTTCCATGGCAACAGAATCTATTAGAAGCAACCTTGTCACCACAACTTTAGGTTCAAATAATTTCACAGAAAAGATAAAAAGGTATGTGGCAACTCTATCTTGCTCCATCTTTTACATAAAGTAATTTCTCAGAAATATGATCAGCATTTGAGACAACTGTGATTAAAAATTAAAAGACCCTGAGAGAGAGAAAAAGACTATCCATAACAGGGATTTTGAAAGCTTAATGAAAGGTAGAGAAAACGTGGTAGGACTGCAGTCTTTAACATTTTCTGCATAGTGAACAATTGATCCAAAGTTTAAAATGTGAAGCTTTAGATCATCACTGGGAGACTAAAATTTTTCTCCTTAAAATTTATACTTAGACGCTCATGAAGAACAAAAAATTTTTTATCCATTAAGGTTGAAGAAATCCTCAATTTATAGTGTCAGTTATTACTTGGATCAGAAAATTAAACATGAGTGCAAATGTATCATTATGTCCTTTGAATGTCAGAGGACTTTTTCCAAACCCATTGTACAACAAAGGCAGAGGGGCCCTATGTGTGTGTGTGTGTGCGTATGCTCAGCCATGTCCAACCCGTGGACTGTAGCCCTCCAAGCTCCTCTGTTCATGGGATTTTCCAGGACAGAACACTGGAGTGGGTTGCCTCTTCCTACTCCAGTGGATAGTCCCGACCTAGGGATCGAACTTACATCTCTTGCATCTCCTGGATTGGCAGGCAGATTCTTTACCGCTGTACGACCTGGAAAGCCCTAAGAGGGGCCCTAGAATGACACAGAATTGTCAGCCCAACATTTTTGTTCTTGGTTCACCGGCTTTCCAAATCACTGTGCTCTAAAACACTCTGCATCAATTTTGTTGAACTCAATAGGTCATGGAGTCTTCTCATGAGGTCTCGGTCATAGAATTAATTCCTGAATATATTAAGTTTTATGGTCACAGACAGCACCAAAATTTCCAGAAATCATAAGAAAAGCTGGACCAGCCAGCAACTAAAAACTTCATATCCAAAACTGTTTACTGAAGTTATTATAATGATTAAATATAATCAAGTACATATTACGCATTTGTATTTAGTTTTATTAGGAGATTTAGCTCAGGTTGGATTATTTGGTCAATTCAGCCCCTTCAGAGATAAGGACAGAGTAATTTCTGTAAAGAACAATAGACAGTCTTTTCACTGGATCTACAATTTAAAAATCTACTTATAACTTAGATAAATGTAACATGAATATATATGTAATCAACATCTAATATTGTCTGGTGTCCATAGCAATATACATACACATATACAAATTTGTCAATTTGCAAATTTTAAATTCAGGATTTAAAGTTAGAATATTAGGGACTTGAATCAAAGTTTTGGTGCTTTTAAATTCTGCCCCAGCCTAGTTCATGGAAAAGAGTCTGCCAAAAAATATCTATTTGCATTCTTGGTAAGGCCTAGCATGCTATAGTCCATGGAGTCGCAAGAGTTGGACACAGCTTAGTGACTGAAAAATAACAACAAAAGTATTTTTAAAATAAATATCTTTCCCCACCAGAATACAAACTCCAAGAGCCCAGAGACTGTCTACATTGAACTCAGCATAATCACCAGCTGGCAGTTAACCAATTGTAGACTAGTTGAAGAGAGCAAGTTAAGTTCAAAAGCTACTTTTTGTTAAATTTCTTTTAATTTTTAAGCTTAGAAGTTTACAAAAATTTAATTTTGAGATAACTCTATACTTACAAAAAGTTGCAGAAATAGTATAAAAGATCCTTATACACCTTCCACTCATATTCTATAAATATCATCTTACATGGTTCAGACGGTAAGGAATCTGCCTGCAATGTGGGAGACCCAGGTTCAGTCCCTGGGTTGGGAAGATTACTGGAGAAGGGAATGGCAACCCACTCTAGTATTCTTGCCTGGAGACTCCCATGCACAGAATAACCTGGAGGGCTACAGTCCATGGGGTCAAAGAGTCAGACATGACTAAGTGATTAACACTTTCACCTTCTATATAACCACAGTGAGTGCCAGAGTTCTAGTCACTCAGTTGTGTCCAACTCTTTGCAACCCATGGATTGTAGCCCACCACGCTTCTTCTGTCCATGGGATTTCCCAGGCAAGAATACTGGAGTGGGTATCCATTCCCTTCTCCAGGGGATCTTCCCAACCCAGGAATCAAACCCAGGTCTTCTAAATTGCAGACAGAGTCTTTACTGTCTGAGTCACCAAGGAAGTTCCATATAACCACAGTTCAGTTCAGTTCAGTCGCTCAGTTGTGTCCGACTATTTTCAACCCCATGAATTGCAGCATGCCAGATCTCCCTGTCCATCACCAACTCCTGGCATTCCCTCTCAATAACCACAGTACTATCATTAAAATCAAGAAAATAGTATTAGAATCAATCTTAACATTAAGTAACACTATTATCTAATTTACAGACTTTCTTCAAATTTACCAATTTACCCACTAATATTCTTTATCTGCTTCAAGATCTAACCTACGATGCCTGTAGTTGTCATGTCACTTTACTCTCCTGTAAGCTGAAGTAGTTACTCAGCCTTTCTTTGTCTTTGATGACCTTGACACTTTAAAGAATGCTAGCCAGTTATTTTGTAGAATGCTGCTCAATTGGAATTTATCTGATGTTTCCTCATGATTAAATTCAGATTATTCATTGTTGGTGAGAATACCACAGTAGTGACACTGTGTCCTTCTCAGTGCATCATATCAGGAGGTGCATGATATCAGTTTGTCCCATCATAGGTAGTATTAACTTTGATCACATGACAAAGGTAAAAACAGCTGCTGGAGAACAGTATTTTGTTACCAGATTAAAATAAAGAGATCTATGACACACACAAAATACATTAAGACACTCTATTAAAAAATCAGGCATGAAATAAAAAGAAGGAAAAACACTACTTTTCTAATCACTCAACAAATCTATTACAATATATGACTCTTCCAAATTTCTGTTTTATATTGTGTCCGTTTTGGTAGGTTGTATTTTTCAAAGAATTCATCGATTTCACCTAAGTTGTTAAACATATGAGCATAAAGTTGTCAATATATTCTCTTACTGGGCTTCCCTTGTGGCTCAGCTAGTAAAGAAGCCATCTGCAATGTGGGAGACCTGGGTTTGATCCCTGGGCTGCATAGATCCCCTGAAGAAGGGAAAGGCTACCCACTCCAGTATTCTGGCTGGGATAATTCCATGGACTGTATGGTCCATGTGGTCACAAAGAGTCAGACGCAACTGAGCAACTTTCACTCACTCACTCACACTCTCTTATTATTCTTATTATGTCTCTAATATCTATAGTGATAGTCCCTCTCTATTCTTTAGAGCATCAGATTTTATTTTCACCACCAGACACATCTACAGCTGAGTGTCATTTCTGTTTGGTCCAGAATTTTCATTCTTTCTAGAGTTATTTCTCTGCTCCTCCCAAGTAGCATATTGGACATCTACCAACCTGGGAGGGCTCACCTTCCAGTGTCATATCTTTTTGCCTTTTCATACTGTTCATGGGGTTCTTGAGGCAAGAATACTGCGGTGGTTTCCCATTGCCTTATCCCTGAACTGCCTGGTTCATAGCTTCATTGAGATGCACAAGGTAATGCTCAAAATCCTTTAAGCTAGGCTTCAACAATACATGAACCAAGAACTTCCAGACGTACAAGTTGGATTTAGAAAAGACAGAGGAACCAATGATCAAATTGCCAACATACACTGGATCATAGAAAAAGCAAGGAAATTCTAGAAAAACATCTACTTCCACTTCACTGATTATGCTAAAGCCTTTGTGTGGATCACAATAAACTGAGGAAAATTCTTAAAGAAATGAGAATAAATAACAGACCACTTTACCTGCTTTCTGAGAAACCTATATGTAAGTCAAGAAGCAACAATTTGAATTGGACATGGAACAACAGACTGATTCAAAACTGGGAAAGAAATATGTCAAGGCTGTATATTGTCACCCTGCTTATTTAATGTATATGAAGAGTACATTATATGACATGCTGAGCTGGATGAATCATGAGCCAGAAATCAAGAGACTGCTGGGAGAAATATCAATAACCTCAGATATGCAGATGATACCACTTTAATGGCAAAAAGTGAAGAGGAACTAAAGAGCCTCTTGATGCGAGTGAGAGAAGAGAGTGAAAATGTTGGCTTAAAATTCAACATTCATAAAATGAAGGTCATGGCAACCAGCCCCATCAATTCATGGCAAATAGATGGGGAAAAACTGGAAACCGTGGCAGATTTTATTTTGGGGGGCTCCAAAATCACTGAAGATGGTGACTGCAGCCATGAAATTTAAAATTAGTATTTTAAAAGATGTGTGCTGCAGTTTGCAGGCCTGGCCCTCTGTCCTCTCTCTATCTCCTTTTGCCAACATGGTTGTTCCCTGTGTGTCCTGGCTCCTAGCTGCCTCCTTCTGTCTCTTTCTTAGGGTTAGAATTAGCTTTGCCCCTAGACAAGGCCACTGGAAAGCCACCACTGCTGAGCTACAGACAAATACCAGATGCCAGTTATCAAGGCTAAGAAGGGCTTCCCTGGTGGCTCAGATGGTAAAGGATCTGCCTGAAATTTGGGAGACCCGGGTTCAATCCCTGTGTTGGGAAGATCTCCTGGAGGAGGGCATGGCAACACACTCCAGTATTCTTGCCTGGAGGATTTGCATAGACAGAGAAGCCTGGCAGGTTACAGTCCATGGGGTCACAAAGAGTCGGACACGACTGAGTGACTAAGCACAGCAAAGGCTAAGACACACTGCAGTTATAACAAGAAAAATATTGCAGCTTTAAGACGTGAAATTTACACAGCAGATTTTAGAACTCAACATAGGAAAGAGACATTTAACTAACATGATGGGAAAAGATTCAGAAAGTTTTACGCAAGAGAATATTGACAGAGTGATTACTTACCTTTTCCCCAGGGGTTTGAGAAGTGAGCCCAGCCAATAATGAAGAATCCTGAAGAGATTTTTCCAAAACAAAGAGCATCCAGTGGGGAGAAGATGGCCACCCATTTCATGTTCTTTTTATACTGGCAAACAAGCATATTATTCAAGAATGCATGAGGCACACAGAAAGCTACTACATGTGAAGAGGAAAAAAAAAAAAAACCAAAACCAGTTGTGAGCTCAAGTTCTGTTTTCAGAAAAAACTAAAAACCAAAGACCCAATTGGCAGCAGATGACTGATTAAGGAGGAACTGAAAAAATGTTAGTGGAAAAACTGTCAGATCAAGAATAAGCTCAGCCCATTTGGCTGCTGAAAAGATTATCAATGTGGTATTATCTGGTATTGATTTTCTCTTTCCCTATGTTTTCTCTCTGTATTAGTTTCCTAGAGATGTTATAAGAGAGTATCACAAACAAGGGGCTTAAAACAAGAATTTGTTCTCTTACAGTTCTGAAGGCGAGCAGTCCAAAATCAAGGTATTGGCAATATTAGCTTGCTTCTCCTGGAGGCTCTGAGGAAGGATCTGTTCTATGCCTCTCTCTCAGTGTTGGTGGTTGCCAATAATAGTTGGTATTGATTGGTTTGCAGCTGCATATTCTCATAGTAGACAGTTCTGACAAAACGTGATCCGCTGGAAGAGGGAATGGCAAACCACCCCAATATACTTGCCGTGGGAAAATCAGGAATTGTACAAAAAGACAAAAGGATATGAAACCAAAAGATGAGTCCCCCCGGTCGGAAGGTATCTCATATGCTCCTGGGGAAGAGAGGAGGACAACTACTAATAGCCCAGAAAGAACCAAGTGGCTGGGACAAAGCAGAAATGATGCTCACTGTGGATAGGCCTAGTGGTGAAAGTGAGAGCCAGTGCAAACAACAGTGTTGCATGGGGACCGGGAATGTTAGGGCCCGAACCAGGTAAACTGGATGCGGCCAAGCAGGAAATGGTAAGGATGAACATCGACCTCTTAGAAATCAGTGAACTAAAATGGATGGGAATGGGAATTTAATTCAGGTCACCATTATATCCACTACTGTGGGCAAGAATCCCATAGAAGAAACGGAGTAGCCCTGTTAATTGACAAAAGAGTTCAAAATGTAGTACTTGGGTGCAACCTCAAAAATGACAGAACGATCTCAGTTTGTTTCCGAGGTAAGCCATTCAACATCACAGTAATTTAAGTCTGTGCTCCTACCACAACGCTAAAGAAGCTGAAGTTGATCAGTCCTATGAAGACCTAGAAAAACTCTTAGAACTAACATCAAAAAAGATTTCTACTCAACATTGGGGATTGGAACGCAAGAGTAGGAAGTCAAGAGATACCTGGAGTAATAGGCAAGTTCAGTCTTGGAGTACAAAATGAAGCAGGGCAAAGGCTAACTGAATTATGCCAAGAGAATGCATTGGTCATAGCAAACATCATTTTCAACAAAACAAGAGATGACTACACATGGATATCACCAAATGGTCAATACCCAAATCAAATTGACTACATTCTTTTTAGTCGAAGATGAAGAAGCTATATATAGTCAGCAAAAACAAGATCTGGAGCTAACTGTAGCTTAGATCATTAGCTTCTAATAGCAAAATTCAAGTTTAAACTAAAGAAATCAGAGAAAACACTAGGCCATCCACCTAGACTTAAATCAAATCCCCTATGAATACACTTATTTAACTTATATACAGAGTATATCATGTGAAATGCTGGGCTGGATGAAGCACAAGCTGGAATCAAGATTGCCAAGAGAAATATCAATAACCTCAGATACACAGATGACACCACCCTTATGGCAGAAAATGAAGAAGAACTAAAGAGCCTCTTGATGAAAGTGAAAGAGGAGAGTGAAAAAGCTGCTTTAAAACTCAACATTCAGAAAACTAAGATCATGGCATCTGGTCCCATCACTTCATGGCAAACAGATGGGGAAACAATGAAACAGTGACAAAGTTTATTTTCTTGGGCTCCAAAATCACTGAAGATGGTGACTGCAGCCATGAAATTCAAAGACACTTGCTCCATGAAAATAAAAGCTAAGATCAACCTAGACAGCATATTAAAAAGCAGAGACATCACTTTGCTGACAAAGGTCCATCCAGCCAAAGCTATGGTTTTTCCAGTAGTCATATATGGATGTGAGAGTTGGACTGTGAAGAAAGCTGAGCGCTGACGAATTGATGCTTTTGAACTGTGGTGTTGGAAAAGACTGTTGAGAGTCCCTTGGACTGCAAGGAGGTCCAAACAGTCCATCCTAAAGGAAATGAGTCCTGAATATTCATGGGAAGGACTGATGCTGAAGCTGAAACTCCAATACTTTGCCACCTGATTTGAAGAACTGACTCAAGGGAAAAGACTCTGATGCTGGGAAAGATTGAAGGCAGGAAGAGAAGGGGATGACAGAGGATGCGATGGTTGGATGCATCACCGACTTGATGCATGAGTTTCACTCACCAAACATGAGTTTGAGCAAGCATTGGGAATTGGTGATGGACAGGGAAGCCTGGTGTGCTACCGTCCATGGGGTTACAAAGAGTCAGACATGACTGAGCAACTGAACTGAACTGATGAATATGCAGTGGAGGTGATGAATGGATTCAAGTGATTAGATCTAGTAAAGAGTGTGCCTGAATAACTATGGACAGAGGTCTGTACTATTGTACAGAAGGCAGTGAACAAAACCATCCCAAAGAAAAAAAGAAAGGCAAGAAGGTAAAGTGGTTATTTGAGGAGGCTTTACAAATAGCTGAAGAAAGAAGAGCAAGGGAGGAAAAAACAACAACAACAACAAGGAATAAAGGGAAAGGTACATCCAACTAAATGCAGAGTTCCAAAGAACAGCACAGAGAGACAAGAAGGCATTCTTCAATGAACAGTGTAAAAGACTAGAAGACAACAACCGAAGGGGAAAGACTAGAGATCTCTTCAGGAAAATTGGAAATATCAAGGGGACTTTTTTCCCCAAAGATGGGCTTAATAAAGAACAGAAATGGTAGAGACCTAGCAGATGAAGAAGAAATCAAGGAGAGATGGAAAGAATACATGAAAGAGCTGTACAAAAGAGGATCTTAATGAACTGGATAACTATGATGTGGTCAGTAACCCAGAGCCAGACATTCTGGAGTGTGAAGTCAAGTGGGTCTTAGGAAGCACTGCTGTCAGTAGAGCTAGTGGGTGCGATGTAATTCCAATACGACTATTCAAAACCCTAAAAGATGATGCTATCAAAGTGTTGCACTCAATATGTCAGCAAACTGGAAGACCCAGCAGGGGCCACAGGACCAGAAAAGGTCAGTCCTCATTCCAATTCCCAAGAAGGGTACCACTAAAGAATCTTCAAAGTATTGGACAATTTTACTCATCTCCCATGCTAGTAAGGTAATGCTTAACATCTTGTATGCCAGGCTTCAGCATTATGCAAAGCAAGAACTTCCAGAGGTCCAAGCTGGATTTAGAAAAGGAAGAGGAACAAGAGATCAAATTGCCAACATTTCCTGGATCATAGAAAAAGCAAGGGAATTCCAGGAAAACATCTACCTTTGTTTCATTGACTATGCTAAAGCCTTTGATACATGTGGATCTTAAAGAGATGGGAATACCAGACCATCTTACCTGTCTCCTGAGAAACCTGTATGCAGGTCAAGAAGCAACAGTTAGAACCCTGTATGGAACAACCGATTGGTTCAGGATTGAGAAAGGACTACGACAGGGCTGTTGTCACCCTGTTTATTTAATCTATATGCTGAGTATATCATGAGAAATGTCAGGCTGCATGAGTTACAAGCTGGAATCAAGATAGGTGGGAGAAACATCAATAACCTCAGATAAACTTCTGCCACTCTAAAGGCAGAAAATCAAGAGGAATTAAAGAAACTCTTGGTGAGGGTGAAGGAAGAGAATGAAAAAACCAGCTTAAAACTAAATATTTAAAAAAAAAAACTAAGATCATGGCATCTGGCCCCATTACTTCAAGGCAAATGGAGGGGGAAAAGGTGGGAGGGGAGTAGTGACAGATTTCCTCCTCTTGGGCTCTAAAATCACTGCAGACAGTTGCTGTAGCCATGAAGTCAGAAGACAATTGCTTCTTGGCAGGAAAGCTATGACAAACCTAGACAGTGTGTTGAAAAACAAAGACATTACTCTGCCGACAAAAGGTCCGTATAGTCAAGGCTATTGTCTTCCCAGTGGTCATGTATGGTTGTGAGAGCTGGATTGTGAAGAAGGCAGAGTGCTAAAGAATTGATGCCTTTGAACTGTGATGCTGGAGAAGACTCCTTAAAGTCCCTTGGACAGCAAAGAGATCAAAGGGAAATCAAACCTGAATACTCATTGGAAGGACTAATGCTAAAGCTGAAGCTCCAGTATTTTGGTACCTGATGCAAATGACTAACTCATTGGAAAAGACCCTGATTCTGGGAAAGACTGAGGAGGGCAGGAGAAGAGGGCATCAGAGGATGGCTGGATGCATCAGAGTATGCAATGGGCATGAACTTGGGCAAACTTTGGGAGATAGTGAAGGACAGGGAGGCCTGGCATGCTACAGTCCATGGGATTGCCAAAGAGTCGGACACAACTAGGGAACTGAACAGCAACAACATTCCCATCTTTGCCTCCATCTTCATAAGGTAATGTCCCCTCTTGTGTGTGTCTATGTCAAAATTTCCCTCTTCTTATATAAAGATACTGTCATTGGATTAGCACCCACACTAATTCAATATGATCTTGCCTTCATTAGATCTGCAAAGTTTCTATTTCCAAATAAGGTCATAGTCACAGATTCTGGATGGACATGAATTTTAAGGGAACATTATTCAACCTAGTACTTTCCCTTACTTCCCAGTGCCCTGCTCTGGTGCCCTCAAACTCTGTTGCCTAATTCTTCAAGCCATTAAGACTACAGATTTCTAGACAATTATCAGTGGTGGCTCACGTGGTAAAGAATCTTCCTGCAATGCAAGAGACCTGGGTTTGGTCCTTGGGTTGGGAAGATCCCCTGGAGAAGGGAATGGCAAGCCACTCCAGTATTCTTGCCTGGAGAATCCCATGGACAGAGGAGCCTGGCGGGCTATATATAGTCCATGCGGTTGCAAAGAGTTGGACTTGACTGGGAGACTAACACTTTCACTTTCTATGTCACTGAGTGGGCCTGGACTCAGGTAAAAAGCCACCAAAAAAAGAAACTCATAAGGCATATTCTCGTCTTCCAAATATCATGTCCCTTCCAGATTTTGCCTGCTTTTATTACTCTATAGTACCTTTGGTAATTGGGGCTTCTTATGTGGCACAATGGTAAAGAATCTGCCTGCCAGTGCAGGAGATGTGAGATGTGGATTCGATCCCTGGATTAGGGAAAATCCACTAAACGAGCAACCGGCAACCCACAGTCTCCATGCCTGGGAAATCCCATGGACAGAGGAGCATGGCAGGCTACAGTCCATGGGGTCTAAAAGAGTCAGACTTGACCAAGCACACATGTATGTACCTCTGGTAATTGCCTTTTTAAATTTTTTCTGTGGTTTATAGTTACTCTCAATAGGAAGGTAAATCTATAGGAACTGCTCAGTCAGAACTAGAGTAGACTCACCTGTTTTTCTAACATGTCTAATAGAAAAAAATTAAGAATTAACATTTAGTTTCATGTTAAATAATGTATATGAATTATATTATAGTTTTTACTGCTATTTAATATCTTAAATATTTCTATTTTATCATTGTGATGCTGTTTTTCTCCATCAGAAAGCATGCACAGTGTCCAATGAATAAAACATTAATAATAACAGCATTTACTACTTAATGTTTCAATTACTCTTCTAAATGCCTTATATATATGTTGTCTCAGTAAATCTTCACATCAACATACAACTTAGACAGTAGTTTTACAGAAGAATAATTCTCATTTTACAAACAAGGAAACTGAGGTCCCAGAGGTTAATCTGTACCTGTTCCACGGGTAGTATATGATGAATTGTAAGAGTTCATGCCTATAACCATTATGCAGTACTGCCTCCTAAAAGCACAAATTGTTATCTCTGGCACTAGTTTGGATCATTATTAACCCCAAAACTTCATTATTTATAAGGCTTCATTTGTCTAATTTTGCCTAATTTCTAATGTATGAAGTAAATAGGAAGTAAAGAGTAAATAAACATTGTCGATACACGATTTTATTAAATGGAATAGTTTAATATCAGCATCAGTTTATTTCATTATTTTTAATTTTTCTAGTTTGTATGAGTGATATATCAGAAATTCTTTAAGTACTAAAGCAAGCTTCAGAATTCTCAAACTTACACATTTTTAAAATTTATCTACAAAGTAAAAACTATAGGAAAATTAGATTCACCTAATTAGTGCATAATTTGCAAGTAGTTGAATTATATTTTATATTATACTGTTAACTTTTGTCATTAATAAAAATCTCCTTTTTCCTCTCTCCTCTCTCTCTGCCTCCCTCCCTCCCTCTTTTTCTCTGTCTCATCTATTTGCTCTTATCATAAACATGATAAGCTGTTAAGACATGAACAAGTGTGTACTTAAGCAAAATAGTTATTTCCTTAACATGACTCAGCAAGGTACCCTAGAGATTAATACTGTTACTGATTTCACAGGTCTCTTGTGCATGTGAATTTCCATGAGAGTCTATTCAACTGGTGTGACTAAGAAGAAAGAACAATGTTCCTCTATACAAGGTGGGTTTTGCATTGTCCCACACATAGCCTGCTGATGGCCGTGGGATGGCAAAGTCATCTTCATTAGACGGAATTTAATAGTGAATCAAAGTTCTTGTGGAGAATAGACTGATCTAAACTTTAGCCTCCCTTGGGTCCTGCTGAAAGATTAGAGGGAAAGAGTAGGGCCTTAGTAAGTTGAATGTATCAGATTGTTTTTCACTAATAGTTCTCTTGTAAAACTCTGAAAACCACCCAGTTTAACCCTTCAAAAAAGGAGAAAGAAAGAGGAGTGAGATGGGGGGAGGGGAAAAAACTCAAATAGTATACCACAGGCATTGATTTCATTGATTTCTGAGGCATGCTGTTATTCCTGTAGCAATTTCCACAGTTTGGATTATGTACACATGACCAAACTTTGTCCATCAAAAGTAAACCAGTTTTCTTGCTCCATTTAATAGTCCATGCCAAAGGCAGCAATACTAAGACTTTAATAGTTTATAAAATTTAATTGCCTTTAGCTTTTGTTCTACGTTTGGAAATTCTAAGACAACCTAAAAGTGCAGTCCTTCAATAAAATCTTTTCAAAAGTATTCTGAATCTGAAAAGAGTTAATGGTGGAAGAAAGAGGAGGAGTGACACAGGTGAAATGTATCAACCACACCTGTACAGCAGGATCGGACATAGTTAACGAGAAAAAAGGAAGGAGAAACAAACGTGTTAGATGATCTTCAGTCTAAAGAAATCTCTGTTGGGCAACGGGGCATTTTGCTGCTTGCCTTTTATTCCAACTTCCTTTCAAACAATTTGTTAAGTGAAAAGAGAGATGATGGCAGCTCAGCATATCAAAGCTCAGTTATCAGTTGGCTTATTCTAGTATCTTTGGTCTTTTGTGGATGCCTTATGATGTGTTGTGCGGTAACACTGGAAAGTCAATCTTATACCAGTGATTGCCACATAAATGTTAAGGAGTCTGAAAAAAAAAATCACAAAATAGAAATTGTTGAGCTCTCAGGTATAAAGTGGCACTGATAAGAATTAATGTATCCAAAAAGATTTGGGTAGGTTTCTTTTTCCTTTTATGGGGGGAGGATGGGTGTGTGTGAAGAGGGACTGACTTATTTTTCAGTAGGGTGAGAAGGAATGTCTAAGAGAATGAAAAGGCATAATGGAAACTCTTTCATTATCAACTCTTTTAGAACTGGCTGTGAGCATGCTGTCCCAGTTAATGACAAAACTGAATAAAAAAGCTGACTGTCATAACAAAGAAATCTTTTTCCTTTCATGTAATTTTTTTATTTTTAAAATTCAGAGAAACTCTTAAAAAATAAACTGAGCTTTAAAATCAAAGTACACCTTTTGGGGGACAAATGTACTTTTGCTAAATCTATAATAGGAAGACTTTTAAAACCCTTGAAGGAGAGTGTACTGTCAGCAGGAGACACCTTCATAGGGATAATGAAGAAAACTGAATGAAAGAAGGTATGATTTCAGAGCTCTGTGTAGGAGTACGGGAACCAGTAAGAGACGGTGAATCAGGCAGGGACAAGTCCCAGGAACCCATCACCAGTGGAAGGGTACTGAGCAAGTGGAAGAAGCAGCATTTCCGGACCAACTGAGAGCTCAGCCACGTGAGAGGGACACAGCCACTGGGCCAAGGCCAGAGAGAGGGAAGAAATACCTTGACCTTTCTCCTCCTGTCCACTTATCTCCTGCTGTGCTTCCAGAAGCCCGAATGAACTAAGTGCTGCTGTCTTCAGGATCAGACCTCTTTCACTAGCCCAGGGCACAGCTCAGAGCAGAGAGAGGAAGAAAACTTGACAGTGGGGTTTACAGAGGCATGACCAATGGAGATACTGAAAGAGAAAAATCACTTGTTATCGAGAGCCAGGAGAGCCTGAATCATAGTCCTTAAAGCATGAGGAGTCAATTTCCTGTGACTAAGACTGTATTTCCGACTATAGCCTCAGTAATGATCTCTTAACTGTGATAGATCACAGGTTTAATGCAATCTTCTTTCAGAAAAAAAGAAAATTTTTTTAAAAGATAAGGTAAAAAGGAAAAGGAAAAGGTACATGAGATTTTCTTTATGGACAACTTTATCCATAAAAATGACAAGTGTAATCTGTTTTATTCTGGTTAACCATACTAATTCTTATTTTTATTTTTGTATAACTATATGAGTTATAAAGTCTTTATTTTTTTGTAGCTGTATAAGATAGCATGACATATTTTCTTCAAAATCACTTTCATCTAGCCCTTAGAATGTTTTAACACTGGATAGCATAGTATATTGACTTTGGTCAACAAATTTTCTCTAAAAGGGAAGAAAACTGCAACAAAACCAGTGTTTAGATGAAGTGCTTCCTTAGGAGATCAAAAATATATCATGTATCATAACACTTCAGAGTTGAAAGGGACTTTAAAAATTAGGTATAAACCTTTTATTTTAAAAGTGATGACAAAAGTCTAGAGGTAATTGTAGTTTTGCTATTATAATACAGTAATGGGTTTTAGCAATTAGGATCAGAACCCAGATTTCCTGACTCCTTATCTGGTTTTCCCATCTTCTCATGGTACACATATGTGCTGTGTCGCTTCAGTCATATCTGACTCTTTGCAACCCTATGGACTGTAGCCCTCCAGGCTCCTCTGTCCAAAGGATTCTCCAGGTAAGAATCCTGGAGTGGTTGCCATTCCCTCCTCCAGGGGATCTTCTAGACCCAGGGATCAAACCTGCATCTCATGTCTCCTGCATTGGCAGGTCGGTTCTTTACCACTAGCGCCACCTGGGAAGCCCCTCCCATGGTACAGCTCTCATTTAAATTCTTATTATATAGTAGGGTCAATTTTATTTCAAGGAAACAATACATTCCTTCCTGAAATTGGCTGTACAAAAGTGCACCAAGAAGATGTGCCTATCACGTTAATATTTCTCAACCAAGATATGAAGAGTCCATGCAGAGGAGAAATAATGTCCTTGTGGATTGCCAGAAGCTCTGAGAACTGCCTGGGCTCCTTATCTCCCAGAGGACCTCAGATCTATCATAATCCCACTGGCCAATTGTGTACGCAAAGGTTCAAGCTCCCTCGGCCTCACATTTTCTCCAACAAACCCGGTTCATTATTTTGCAAGACCGACAAATGAAAGAATTTTATCTTGTGTGTTTTAACTCCATGAAAAAAAAAATTAGCAGGGCTCAAAAGGAGTCTCCTAGATAAAAATCAATTCATTTGACTTTTGGTTCTGTCTTATCTTTTCACTTTCACACTCATATTGCTTAATCTGATCATTTACTATTCCCGTTTCCTCTTTAATGTCTGCAGTTTTTAACTATGTTGTCTTGCTTTATTATACTTCCCTGCAGTGAGCAATGATATATAAAAAGAGGACCCAGCCTTTTAGGCAGGTGTGTTCTTGCTGTGTGCTGATAGATAGGTCACTGAAAGTCCATGCAAATTAGAGCATTTCACAGGGAAGCAAAACTTCATCTGGAGTAGCAGCTGTGTTGTAGAAGAGAGCTGTAAATGCCTCAGTTTGAATGATGGCTGTTGCTGTTTGTCTATGCTTTATTCTTGAGTTCACCTAATGGGTCAGGTTATTGACATCTGAACTCTACAGAAATGATCATGGTAAGCTCTTCTGTCTCATGTTCTACTAGTATGGGGCATCGATGTTCTTAGGACAAGAAAATCATCAAGTGTTTTGCCTCCATTCCTCTTAAAAATAAAGATTTGCAAATTTCAGCAATAAAATAATTATTCAAGGAACATAGGAATATAAGTTGTTTATTTGGCCTCTGGGAATAAAAGCTTTAAAAAATTTTAGTCTTTTACTATGAGATTATAAAAGTAAAACAAATTAATTTGTATTAAAGCAGGTGGTATTAAGAATCTGTTTTCCAAAAAGTTTCCACAATCAGAATAGTTTTACACTAAAAATACCCATCATAAAGATTTTAAGGAGTGAAATAGACTTACATCTTTCTAGAATATCTTAAAACTCTTGCTTTTTTATAAAGTAGGTTGGAAAATCTGTTGTTCTCAGATGTTTGTTTTTGGACTAAGGCCAGTCTGTGGCAAAGATTTAACCAGTCTATACTAAAAAGAGAAAAATAATATTAAGGGCAAAGGAAAGAGAAAGAGAGAATTCTAAGGTGCCAAGTTTTATTTCCTGAGGGAAGACCCTAGTTTCCTCTAGGATATTGCCATTCTTTTCTTGGAGAGTTAATAATATGATGATAAATGATGGCAATTTTTTTTAATGTCCTTACTTAACAGAAAGTATTTGGCAAGCCCATGTCAATATTCTTCACTTTTTTCTTAATTTAAAATTGTTACTGATCTGTGAGATGTACATGTCTAGGAAGGTTCTTATAAACCCTATGATGCCAAACCTGATTCTGCTGAAGAGCTGGACAATCAAATGTAGCTGAACTATTCTATTTATGAACTATAGTAACTGTTGTTATCAATTCCAAATGCTGCAGACAGTGAGAAGGTATCAATCCCTACCAACTGAAGGTGAACTGCAAATTTTAATCTTGTTAAAAAATACCCGCACCTAGTTGGATTTTCCTCATTGTTCTCACTACCTCTATCAACTTTCTCCTTATACTTCAACATGCCCACTCAGCTGTCTTTTCTATTGAATTGACCCTGGAATTTTCTGGATGACTCCATATCACTACATGTTGCTTATATCTATATTACCCAACAGGCCAATCCTTAAAAACTGAAAAATTGTCTTCAAACCTCCTGCACTGGAAAATTGAAAGCACCAGTGAAAAGTCAACAATAACAATTCAAAGAAGCAGGTGCTATGACATAAGAAAGTGGCCTTTTTATTAGGGGAAAAAAAATGAACTTCTTATTGCCAAATTCAGACTTAAACTGAAGAAAAGTAAGAAAAACCACTAGATCATTCAGGTATGACCTAAATCAAATCCCTTACGATTATACAGTGGAAGTGAGAAATAGATTCAAGGAACTAGATCTGATAGAGTGCCTGAAGAGCTATGGGTGGAGTTTCATAACATTGTACAGAAGGGGGTGATCAAAACTACCTCCCCACAAAATTGATGTTTTGAACTGTGGTACTGGAGAAGACTTTTGAGAGTCCCTTGGACTACAAGGAGATCCAACCAGTCCATCCTAAAGGAAATCAGTTTTGAATATTCATTGCAAGGACTGATGCTAAAGCTGAAACTCCAATACTTTGGCCACCTGATGTGAAGAACTGACTCATTTCAAACAACCCTGATGCTGGGAAAGATTGAAGGCAGGAGGAGAAGGGGACGACAGAGAATGAGATGGTTGGATGGCATCACTGGCTCAATGGACATGAATTTGAGTAAACTCCAGGAGTTGGCCATGGACAGGGAGGCCTGGTGTGCTGCAGTCTATGAGTTGGACCCGACTGAGCGACTGAACTGAACTGAAGAAAAAGAAATGCAAAAAGGTGAAATGGTTGTCTGAGGAGGCCTTACAAATAGCTGAGAAAAGAAGAGATGTGAAAGGTAAAGGAGAAAAGGAAAGATATACTCATCTGAATGCAGAGTTCCAAAGAATAGTAAGGAGAGATAAGAAAGCCTTCCTTAGTAATCAGTGCAAAGAAATAGAGGAAAACAATAGAATGGGAAAGACTAGAGATCTCTTAAAGAAAATTAGAGATACCAAGGGAACATTTCATGAAAAGATGGGCACAATAAAGGACAGAAATGGTATGGACCTAACAGAAACAGAAGATATTAAGAAGAAGTGGCAACAATACACTGAAGAACTAAACAGAAAAGATCTTAACAATGGAGATAACCACAATGGTGTGATCACTCACCTAGAGCCAGACATCTTGGAGTGAGAAGTCCAGTGGGCCTTAGGAAGCATCACTATGAACAAAGCTAGTGGAGGTGATAGAACTCCAGCTGAGCTATTTCAAATCCTAAAAGATGATGCTGTTAAAAGTGCTGTGCTCAATATACCAGCAAATTTGGAAAACTCTGCAGTAGCCACAGGACTGGAAAAAGGTCAGCTTTCATTCCAGTCAAAGAAAGGTTCAGTTCGGTTCAGTTCAGTTCTGTCGCTCAGTCGTGTCCAACTCTTTGCGACCCCATGAATCGCAGCACACCAGGCCTCCCTGTCCATCACCATCTCCCGGAGTTCACTCAGACTCACATCCATCGAGTCCGTGATGCCATCCAGCCATCTCATCCTCTGTCGTCCCCTTCTCCTCCTGCCCCCAATCCCTCCCAGCATCAGAGTCTTTTCCAATGAGTCAACTCTTCGCATGAGGTGGCCAAAGTACTGGAGCTTCAGCTTTAGCATCATTCCTTCCAAAGAAATCCCAGGGTTGATCTCCTTCAGAATGGACTGGTTGGATCTCCTTGCAGTCCAAGGGACTCTCAAGAGTCTTCTCCAACACCACAGTTCAAACACATAAATTCTTTGGCGCTCAGCCTTCTTCACAGTCCAACTCTCACATCCATACATGACTACTGGAAAAACTATAGCCTTGACTAGATGGACCTTAGTCGGCAAAGTAATGTCTCTGCTTTTGAATATACTATCTAGGTTGGTCATAACTTTTCTTCCAAGGAGTAAGCGTCTTTTAATTTCATGGCTGCAGTCACCATCTGCAGTGATTTTGGAGTGCAGAAAAATAAAGTCTGACACTGTTTCCACTGTTTCCCCATCTATTTGCCATGAAGAGATGGGACCGGATGCCATGATCTTCGTTTTCTGAATGTTGAGCTTTAAGCCAACTTTTTCACTCTCCTCTTTCACTTTCATCAAGAGGCTTTTGTGTTCCTCTTCACTTTCTGCCATAAGGGTGGTGTCATCTGCATATCTGAGGTGATTGATATTTCTCCTGGCAATCTTGATTCCAGCTTGTGTTTCTTCCAGTCCAGCGTTTCTCATGATATACTCTGCATACAAGTTAAATAAGCAGGGTGACAATATACAGCCTTGACGTACTCCTTTTCCTATTTGGAATCAGTCTGTTGTTCCATGTCCAGTTCTAACTGTTGCTTCCTGACCTGCATACAGATTTCTCAAGAGGCAGGTTAGGTGCTCTGGTATTTCCATCTCTTTCAGAATTTTCCACAGTTCATTGTGATCCACACAGTCAAAGGCTTTGGCATAGGAGTTCCAAAGAATGTTCAAACTACTTCATAATTGTACTAATATCATATGCTAGCAAAGTAATGCTCAAAATTCTCCATGCTAAGCTTCAACAGTACATTGAGTACAGTTTCTCATCTTCTTCATTGTCATGACCTTTTCCTTTACCTAGTCTTCTACAGGCCCTCAAAGACCTGCTCAAATAGTACATTCTCAAGGAAGCCTTTTCAGAATCCCAACTAGATCACTCTCCTGTCCTGTACCTCATAGCATCTTGCTGCCCATTCAGAGCTCAGTGCCAGTTTTGAAAGTATATGTTTGACCATGTTATTTGACTATTATCTTCTAGGGACAAATAAGTCTGTTCTGCTTTTTTCTTTATTCTTAGCATCTACAAGGTACCTGGCATATTCTATTCAGTAGATTTTTTGTGTATGTAATTAAATGACTAATGACTAAATAAATGAATGAGTAGATTAGAATTGAGTTGAACTGAATAAAATATGTGAATGAATATTGTTGCTAAGGCTTATATCTGTCTAAATTTGAAGTATATATAGTTATTAATGTAATTTAAAATTTTTGAAGAATTAAAAAACTTTTTTCATTATTTTATAGCCTATTATATTTTTTATCATTTAAAAATTATGCTTTACTTTATCATCTAAATCACTTTACATTTGCTTTTTATTTTAAACTATAACCATCTTAACCACAAGGTTCTTTACAATTCATCTAAGGCTTCCTTGAAGTTCATAGGCCAGGGTCTTACACATAATAGAATTTACTATATACAGCATTAACTTGCTTTTCCAAAGTCTGGTGTTTTGTTCTGCCTAATGAAACTTAAGCATTTGTCTGATTTATTTTCACTGAATGATTTAATATAGCTATCTTGACTTTTACTTTTATTTTGGGATTTATTTTCATCATAAAACCTTTATAAAGAATATATTCATTTCTGATCTTTTCTTTTTGCTTGGTTTTTCTTAGTTATTATTTTCTTAGTTATTATGCCTTGATTTCTTTTTTGTGTTTATTTTTTCAGGACTTAATTATAATCAAGCTTAAGGACTTAAGTGTATATTTTCTATGAGTGTCCCAGGAAGTTTTTTAAACATGGTGGAGTGGGGCACTATTTAAAGGAAAGTATATTGTTTTGATCAGCTTTCCATATTTAATTTACATTTCTGTTTGAACTTGGCTTTTTAAAAATAGTTTACATGTTAAATCAAAATATGTAATTATAAATATAATTGGCATCTTAGAAATTTTGCCTTTGAAATGAAAGTGTTCTGATCTTTATTATTCTTGGGTTTTCTCTCAAGTTTAATGCTAAAATTATTGTTCTATCTTACTATTTTCTTTTAACTTATTTTCTCCTTTAATTTAGCCCAGCATTTGTCAATATTTTTGTTCTCAGGACCTCTTTACGGTCTTAAAAAGTATTGATGATCCCAAAGATCTTTTGTTTGTGTGGGTTATATCTATCCATATTTATAATATTAGAAATTAAAACAGAAATACTAAAATATTTATTCAGTCACTTAAAGTAACAATAAACTCTTCATATGCTAACAATCAATTTAATTAAACAAGTCATATTTTCTAAAACAGAAAAAAATAGTGATAAGAGTAACATTGTTTTACATATTTGCAAATCTCTTAATAGAAAAGACTTGTTTCAAGAAACTAGCCTGGTGGTTGGTTAACAGGAGTGAGAGGGTGGGAGTGTACTGGAGACATTAATTCAGGAGTTTGTACTGTTTGAACTTATAAGATCAGAAAGTTCTGGGGATCTAATATACAGCATAGTGCTCATAGTTAACACTGAATTACATACTTGAAAGTTGCTAAGAGAGTAGATCTTAAATATTCTCACCACAAAAATAAAATGGTAACTATGTGACATGACGTAGGTGTTAGCTAATCTTATGCTAATAATCATTTTGCAATATATAAGTGTACCAAATCAGCATGCTATACCCAATGTTATATATCCACATCATCTCAAAAAAGCTGGAAATTTTTAAAATTTTTAAGTAAGTAATGTATAAATATAAAACGAGAACAGCTCTTTCAAGTCATGCTGAAAGGTCAAGTAAAATTAGGAGTAAGCACTGATCACTGAACTTAGCAATGTGATCCTGGATCACACTGGTGACTCCTCACTGTTTCACTTATCTGAGAAACTAAATTTTTAGTTAGACATCTCAAAAATACAAGAGAGCTTCTATTCTCACATAATCCACACACCATGTTAATCTTAATGGTGGTCTGCCCTTGCTGCTGCTATTTTTCAGTCACTCGGTCATGTCCAGCTCTTTGTGGCTCCATGGGCTGCAGCATGCCAGGCTTCCCTGCCCCTCACAATCTCTAGGAGTTTGCCCAAGTTCATGTTCATTGCACTGGTGATGCTGCCCAGCCATCTCATCCTCTGATGCCCTCTTCTCCTTCTGCCCTCACTCTTTCCCAGCATCAGGGACTTTTCCAAAGAGTCATCTGTTCACATCAGATGACCAAAATACTGGAGCTTCAGCTTCAGCATCAGTACTTCCAGTGAGTATTCAGGGGTTTATCTCCCTTAAGATTGACTGGTTTGATCTTGCTGTCCAACAGACTTTCAAGAGTCTTTTCCAGCACCACAGTTTGAAGGCATCAATTCTTTGGCATTCTGCCTTCTTTATGGTCCAGCTCTCACAACCGTACCAGGACCACTGGGAAGACCAAAGCCTTGACTTATACGGACCTTTGTTGGCAGAGTAATGCCTCTGCTTTTCAATACACAGTCTAGGTTTGTCATAGCTTTCCTGCCAAGAAGCAACTGTCTTCTGATTTCATGGCTGCAGTCACCATCCACAGTGATTGTAGAGCCCAAGAAGAGGAAATGTGTCACACTTCCCCCTTTTCCCCTTCTATTTGCCATGCAGCAATGGGGCAGGATGCCATGATCTTAGTTTTTTTAACATTTAGTCTTAAGCTGGCTCTTTCACTCTCCTCCTTCACTGTCATCAAGAGGCTTTTTAATTCCTCTTTGCTTTCTGCCATTAGAGTGGTATCATGCACTCTAAGTGGTCTGTCCTTACTTATCTCTTATTTCACATAAAAACACTAAGTCAGAAAATTAAAATATGATTACCAAATATCCAGATGGTCCTATCTTTTTAATAATGTTATTCCTATTCTTTTGCAACTCTCCTAGTGAGTTTATTCCTATAATCTTGTTTCCTTTTCTCCTACAAGTAAATAATAGTGCAACCTTATTTTCCTTTAAGGTATGAAGATGAATGGACTTTTGATTTATGACTTTCAGGTTATTTGAACTTATTAAAGAATTTTTTACAGTTAATCATAAAATAGAATTAGAGATTACATTAAACACATTTGTTGAAGTGCAGAATATCTCTATAAATAATTTTTTAAGTACTGAACTGATACATTTTTTAAAAATAAATAAAAATAAGAGAAATTTTAAAGCAACTTTCATTATCATGGATACACTATCAAGGAAACTTTTTCAATAATTCACCAATAAGGTGAATTTACCTTATTTACTTTATTAATTTACCAATACACTGAAATAATCTAAAGCAAATCAAGGTCATAAAATATAAAATATGTTTCTATATAGTTATTTTACATTACTCTATTATTTCTTGATTATTTTATTTATAAAATTATTTATACTCCCTATATATTTACCTAGAAAGATGTCCACAAAATGTATGTGTGTGTGCTTAGTCGCTCAGTTGTGTCTGACTCTTTGTGATCCCATGAACTGTAGCCTGCCAGGCTCCTCTGTCCAAGGGGATTCTCCAGGCAAGAATACTAGAGTGGCTTACCATGTCCTCCTCCAGGGGATCTTCCCAATCCAGGCATCAAACCCAGGTCTCTGGAATTGCAGAAGGATTCTTTACCAGCTGAGCCACCAGGGAATCCCATGAATACTGGAGCGGGTAGCATATCCTTTCTCCAGGGGAACTTCCTGACCCAGCTGAGCAAAAAAAAAAAGTAGTTTATATAATATTGTGATTAGTATTATTTCATTCAGGATTTTAGAAATCTACATAAATTACATTATGTTTTCAAATATATGGGAAGAAACAGGGAAAATATATGTCAAATTACTGACATTATTTATCGTCCTAGTAAGGGGTTGAAAGAAAGGATTGTGTTTTATATACTTTCATATTGTTTGGGATTTGCCACTAATAAATACTATCTTCTATCTGTTTAAAATATATTAGATTGTCAGAAACAAAGTTTCTTCTTTCACAGTGGCAAAATATTTGTATTAGTATATATAGATGTCTATAAATTAGATTATATATACTTTCTATATATTAAAATATATATTAATAAATATTCCTGTTTTAGTAACAAGAGGGTTTTTTAACAAATTAGAATAAGAATTTTAGGACTTCCATTATCTAGATTTTTAAATAATCACAGTTGCATAGGTATAAAATCTACAAGACAGCAAATCAAGAATGACTGCTAGAGACAGCCTGCATATTTCTCTTAATATAAAATCCTATTATGAAATAATACTTTGTGATTCTCCGAAAATTGAAAAAATCTAGTTGCCATTATTTAAGTTTTATAAGTTTTTTTAGTCAATTGCATTTCCTAGATATCTTATTGGATTGAGGTAAACCAAGATTTCATTCTGCTGGCTTTAGTTTTATGTGCCTATTTTCTAATACGCTGCCATATGGATAAAGAAGAAAGAAAGAGACTTTATGTCTAGTGCCAATTTGTTCTAAAAATGAGCCCAGTTTTCACAAATATACACAAAGTACCTCAAATTACCAATGACTCACCAAACAGCCAAATACATTTATTACATATTATCAGCAATAATATAACTCTCATCTTTACTATCTTATATAAGATGGACAGGGAGGCCTGGCATGCTGCAGTCCATGGGGTTGCAAAGAGTCAGACATGACTGAGTGGCTGAACTGAACTGATAAGAGACTATTTTCTCAACTTCTTTGGTTTACCTTGAAAAAATTGTGTAAAAAGCAAAGTGAAATGGCTAGCAGATCATGTTCGCCAAGACAAAGCAGCATCTCACAGAAAAATGTTAACCTGCAAAACATCAATTTGCATCCCTTCTCTTGTGAGAAGAGTCCAAATGCCTGATGCAAGAAATCTAGCAGGCAACAAGAACCCAGCACAATTAGAAATATAGCAGAGAAAAAAGCATGCAATTGGCTGAAACTAACCACTTTTTCAGGGAAGAACTTCCTTGAATTCCAACCAAGACAGCTCTGTCTTGTAGACTGGGGGTGACTTTGAGGTATGGGCTCATGGGAATATTACTGATCCTCTAACTCACAATAGCAAACCTCAGTGGTCTAGCCTTCCATACTATACGGCTCTGACTCAGACATGGTAAATTTACTTGTTGTGCTTTGGCTAATCAAAATAAATCTGTGATTGCAATTTTACTGAAATTCTAGCTAACTGAAAGCAAAAGGAAAGCGTAATTTGCAATTTTCCTTATCTACTGAGTAGGAACCAATGCCAGTTCTAGATTTGTCGGAGTGCTCAGTACACTCTGATTTGATTATGCTTCACAAAGCCAAATAAAAAGACATCTTTAAAATTATTTCACACAAGTAATATCATTGACACACACCAGATTTCACTGAAAAAGAGCAAGGTAATTTTCCCTTTTTCTTCATATTTAAATCAGTAAGTATTTACTAAATATATATGATATACAGAACACCCTGCTAACCATTCAATTTAAGCTAAGGATAGGAAGTATTTATTCTTTTCCATTGTACTTTTAAAATATTTTTATTATAAGTATTTTTATCAGCTATACATAACCTAGATTGCTTTTTTCCAAAACATTACTCTCCTTGCAAACAGTCTTGTATAAAAAATATATGCTTTTCTTATGAATGTTCCAGAGAAAACCTATGATATCTTTACCTTTCTCCTAGGGTAAAGATAGGAGGGGGGGAAATGCCAATTTATTTTCCTTTTATGAGGAAGATATACTCCTCCTATTCTGGAGATATTCATTCACACTATTTTCTAGTTGGTAAAACTCTGATTTTAAATATTTGACTATGTCAAAGTCAGAAACAAATTTACTAAATGGCATTTTGCTGTCTGTTTCTTTTTAAAGTGAGTCAGCAAGAGTTCCATCAAGAAAACAGCTAGGAAAGCAGAAACTGCTCTAGATACTTCAGTCAGGAAACAGGTAATTCTTAGAAAAATGGCTCAGAGATAACTGTAAACTCATGTCCAGAGAAGTCCGCTTCCTGCTGCTGCCAGAGGAAGGGCAATATGGCACCGACTTTTCTTTCACCTTGCAGACCTGATACAAATGCATCGCTTCGCAAAAACTCAAAACATGGCTGTCAGCGATTCTGGGAATGTAATTGCTAAGTGCCCTGCTATCTCCATACAAAGGAGAAGGAGAACAAGCAGGGGGGGAAGAGATGCTAAATTGCCAGCCCGTAATATGTAGGCAGGAGACAGGATTGAGGCAACTTCTCTCCCAGTGTTAACATCCAAAGAGATTTAAGCTGTGATTTAACAACTCATTCTACAATTACTGAGGTGAATAATAGTTAGAATCTGCCCTCAATTATCCATTTAGGGAATTCTGCTCTTTGACCCTCTAATTTTTATTTCCTTGGCCACTTGGATAGGAAATTTAAATCTCCTAAATACTTTCTAAATATTAATTTCAATGATCTAACAGATAAAAACCATCCATTCCCATATACCTGCATCTGCATTACTACACATCTATTGAGAATGTACAAGGTGCAAGGCATGGCTAGAAGTCACTCTTTCAGATGCAAAGATGGCCCCTGCCTTTCAAGTGTTCACAGTTAGTGGGAAGCAAAAGAAAAACGCCATCAACATAACTCAAGGAAGATTGTGTGCAACAAGGGGCAGAGGAAGAATTAGAGCAGGAGAGATTCTTATGAAGTAATAATGAGGAACTGAAGAAAGCCATGGGGAACAAATGCTTTTGAGGTATAAGTACTCTGACAGATGGAATTGGAGAGAAACCCAAGCCAAAACAAGAAGCCAGAGTGAGCAAAGTGAAGAGGCTGAAGAACTTGCTAACATTAAACTAGCAACAGATACCACAAACTCAGATGCCCAGAGGAGCCAGCAGTAACGGAAATGAAGTAGCCCACATGGAGGCTGTGGCCAGAAAATGCATGCACGAGAAACCTAGAGGAGGAGCCCCTGGTGAGAATGTTGGCCCAGCGTTATCAGAGTTTTCAATTGTACAACTGAAGTGAAAATTCATATTCTAAAGTAAAACTCCAATTTTAAAATGTTAACACCTAATTAAAACAAAAATAAAAAAATCTAAAGCCTTGTGCAAGTCAAATATAACACATCTTACAGCCTATCTATGGCCCTATGGGTATCCATTTGCAACTTCTGGGTCAGATGCTCTCTGCAACCCCATCAAACGAATTCTTGTTTCAATCATGAACTTCATTCTCATTGAAAAATATATGTTCCCAAACATGAACACATGTAAGAATTAAAGATTTTAAAATTTAAAAAAAATAAATAAATAAAATTAAATTTAAAAAAATAAAAAATAAAAAAAAAGAAAGAAAAACATATGTTCATCTTTGAAAATTACACACATTAAGCATTACCTCTGAAATTTTTCTTCCTATAAATTGTGTGTCTTTAATTTTCTTCACAAATCATTGTAGAACTCTTAAGACTTTCATTTGCAAGGGTCCTAGAGTAACGTGTAGAAGTGACAAGAAAGGGAAAACAGAAAGAAGATAATTAGAAATGCAGATACTATAGACATTTACCACTGTAACTAATATTTATCAATCTCTCAGGATAAAAGATTTATGATTTTATTTTCACTAGCTAGCTAACTAACTAACTGACTCACTCTTTGAGACCCCCATGTACTGTAGCTGGCCAGGTTCCTCTGTCCATGGCATTCAGGCAAGAATACTGGAGTGGGTTGCCATGCCCTCCTCCAGGGGATCTTCCTGACCACAGATCAAACCCACGTCTCTTATGTCTCCTTCATTGGCAGATGGACTCTTTACCACTCATGCCACCTGGGAAGCCCCTTAGCAGAGGTATAATCTGCTAATATACCCAATGAATACAGTTGTTTAAAATCCAGCCTGCTGTAGTATATAAAATATCCTTGTATATTTGTGGATAGTCTTTATTTTTCTCAAAATTGATTATCAACTAACTTTCCCCCCAAACTGTGTGTTCATACCATCATACATAACAGGAAAAATGATAGTAGGAACAAGGCACATGTCAGAAGTAAAATAGGGATGTCCTCCATGGCACAGTGGGTAAAATCCACCTACCAGTGCAGGGGAAATGGGTTCAATCCGTGGTCTGGAGCATTTCACATGCTGCGAAGCAACTACGCCCATGCGCCACAACTACTGAGACTGCGCTCTAGAGCCTACAAGTCACAACTATTGAGCCCGTGTGGTAGAATTGCTGAAGCCCACACATACAGAGCCTGCGCTCCACAAGCGAAGCGACCAGAATGCACACCACAAAGAGGAGTAGCCCCTGTGTGCAGCAGCTAAAGAAAGCTGGTGCAAAGCAATGAAGACTCAGCACAGCCAGAACCAAAAACAAATAAAGGAAGTAAAATAAATGCCTAAAAAGTAGCCTTGGTGCTGTCTTGCTTTGCAAGCAGTTTTAAACTGAGTTGAATGCTGTATCAGTGAAAAGAGAAAAAAATTGGCAAGAAATTAAATAAAAGCAGCAAATAATATCATAAGCCATTACATAAAGTTTCTATTTTCAATCAAACAGGCCAATGTTAATATTGAAATATCCATGTTACTACTTCTGATTCACTTGTCTTCTTTGTGTGATCTGCCACACACGAGGGAAATTGCATTTATCTGAGTTTCAAGGTGGGATGGAACTCCTCAGGAGAACCTCTTTTAATATTGTCGTTATGCATTCAGAAAACATTTCAAACTAGAAACTTGGATAGATATTTGAATTGAGCTTTTTCCAACAGTGGTGCTTTTTCAATAACACAGTAGAGTACCTAATGGAACATAATGAAAAAGATCAACAATAAAATCACCAATTTCAGAAAAAGAAAACAACCACCTGACAATGTTCTCTTTTCTTATGAGTTACCGCTTCACAGAACAAGCACTATAGAGTGTAGGTAAGCATACATACTTCCAGCTTCAGAGCAAAGAATAAAAATCTAAAAAGGTAAAAATGAAAATGTGTGCTGTTCTGCTGCAATGTGGCTGAGAGTTATAAAGGTCCTATGAACAATATTGAGTTTGTGATGGCACAATCACATCACAAAAGATTTACCTTCACTCTGCAAACTCAATATAGGCAATAACAGTCTATTACAAGCAAAGCAATACAACATCAAAGGAATGTTTAAAAGAACCAGACAGAACCTTTAAATCAACACAATTGAGTTATCTTCCCCCAAAGGAAGTACCAAGGGAGAGTGCATAGCATGGTTTTTCAAGAGGTATTACTAATTTACTATAAGTTACATTTAATACACTTTTAAAATGTGGTTTGTAATCTTTCTCCACTTTTTAGAGCACAGAGCAATAAATTAAAAAAGAAACAGTCCCCAAAGAGCAAGAGACTTGGAGGAAAAAAATGATAATAATTTTATTCTTTGAGGTTTAGCATTTCAAATAATTTTTCTACAGCTGAAAAGGTTGTATTGGATCTTTTCTTTCTCAATTTCAGTAAGATTCTTTAACAATGGATCTGGAGGAATAATAGTAAACTTTTACAATTTATATTTATAAAATTAATATTCAAGTTCTGTTAAAATAGCAACAATCATAATATTTTCAAAAATAATAAGACATTCTCTTTAACACCACCAATAAAGAAGTAAGCAACTGTATTTTGCCTTCTTATGACTGAGATGAATATTAGAGAGGCTGTGTTTCTTATCCAAGTCATGTCAAAAATGGTAGTAGAATTTATTGTAAAGTAGTACTGTTCATTGTCAGTTCTTAGGTATTTCCTCAGCATTTTGCTATTTCCAATGTATTTCTTAATTTATATAACAGTGTTTTTCATGTAATATTAAAAAGTATTGATATGAAATATTACTTTTCTATGTATAAAAAGATTTTACTTTTCTACAAGCATAGCACAGGTTTTGTTGTTATGAACTTTAGCCTTATTCCATATATGTGTGTTTCCCATAAAGATAAAGGGAATGCTTGAGTATTACCAAAACTTCTCATCATCTCTTAATATCTGATATTTGCATATATAAAGTCATATATTTCTATATGATGTTAATAGGACTGTTTCTCCAATTCTTTCAAATGGTTTTTGCCTTTTGTTTAATATTTTTGTTTTGGCCTAAATTATCCTGATTCATACCAGAGACATATATGTGAAAAGGCTTTAAATTCTAGATAATTTGTATCTATCATGGCTTTTCAGTAAATGAATTTTTAGTACTAAAAACACACCCACAGCAGGTGCACGAAACTGCCTGTAACACATGGCATATGGGAACGTACAAGGGTTTGTCCCTTTTGATATAGAATGGTTTTATTGGCATCATGCTGTAAGAGTTTATAATAAATCAGATAGTATATGGATTTATACTAAAGTGTCTGGTGTTTGAAAATATATAATTCATGTTTATAGTGCTTTTAATTTTATAACCAGCTTCCTAAATTTTTCAATTGAGCTTTATGTCAAAACCATTTCATCTGAAATTGGCTATTACCAGATAATCTTTTTCAGGTATTTGAGTTGTATTGCTGTTTTTCTTTTTTGAAGCATGCTCTTTTTTAAAGTCCATTCAACATTTTCATACTAATATTGTGAATTCAGATGCAAAATTCTGAGCCATACTTGTCACATTCTTGCCTGGGCAGTAGCAAATAACTTCATCAGTTATTACATACCCTTGGTGAGTCTTTTTTGGTGAGGGTTTTTTTTTTTTTTTTTTTTTTGAGTTCCATTATTTGAAGCAATTGCTGTGACTGTAATAGAATTTTCATATTTTATATTGATGTGATTGGGATAAGTGTTCCCAACATGTGTTGGTAAGTTCAGCTTGTTAGCTTGTTTACTATTATCAGACCTGCTCCATTCAACTCATAACTAGGAATTCACATTTTCTCCCATCCATTCAACCAATTTTCTCACTAAGATCCGATGTCTAACAAGAAGCTTCATGTCATATGCAGTTTCTATGTTGTAAAGGCAACCACACTGATATTTCTCCAGTCTGACATAAGCCCAGTGGTTAAAAGAATACATACTCTGGAGTCAAACCTGACTTTGAAATTCTGCTCAACTACTTAATAGCTATGTGACTGTGCCTTGTTTCTCTTCTATAATCAGAGATAACAATAATATTTATAGGTTTTTATAATGATTAAGTCAGCTTTTGTTTATAAAATGCCTAGCATTATGGCATATATTAATAGCATGCCCTCATGAGATGTTAGCTATTCTTATTGAAAAAGTATGTTCACAAAAGCTCTGACACCTTTCAATTCATGTTACGACTCTCATAAAGTTTATCCAACCATGGAGCCTACTGGCTGTGATAAAACAAAATAAGAATGTTGACTCTTGTGCAGAGATTATAGAACCAACACCTGTTGCCTAACAGTAGTGGGACTCATACCAAATATCAATGAATGAGTAACCACCCTAAACAGCTATCACAGTCATAAGGCAGTTGGTTCTATAGTCTAGACCTGTTTAAGAACTGAACCAAGTCACCTGCTGACTATAACAGCCATTCAGAGAAGTGATATAAAACTTAATGTTAGTGATTATCTCTTATGATATAACATCATGTATATATTGCCTTCCAAGTCTTGCTTAAAGGACACTTTAGAATTGATACTTGTGAGCGTTTCAGTAATAGGAATGAAGCACCATCCATTTTTTCTAAATCATGGCCTATAAAAAAACTGCAATTCAATGACATCTAACTCATCAGCATTTTTAATTAAGGTAGAGAGGAGAATATGACTATTGTCAGAAACAGACAATTCATAGCTGTTGTCTTAATATAAATTTTCTAAAAATAGACCATATTTTTGACCAGTGAAGCTTGAAATAAAAGCTTACAACAAATGTTTTATTAAAGTTTATTAATTTTCTTCTAACATTGGTTATTAATTGACCAACTTTATGCTTGGATTTTATCTGGGAATATTTCTTTTGCTGGATTAGTTGTCCCTTTTTGTCCTTGACTATTTTCTACAAAACACAAGCTGGAATCAAGATTCCCGGCAGAAATATCAATAACCTCAGATATGCAGATGACACCACCCTTATGGCAGAAAGTGAAGAGGAACTCAAAAGCCTCTTAATGAAAGTGAAAGAGGAGAGTGAAAAAGTTGGCTTAAAGCTCAACATTCAGAAAACGAAGATCATGGCATGCGGTCTCATCACGTCATGGGAAATAGATGGGGAAACAGTGGAAACAGTGTCAGACTTTATTTTTGGGGGCTCCAAAATCACTGCAGATGGTGATTGCAGCCATTAAATTAAAAGATGCTTACTCCTTGGAAGAAAAGTTATGACCAACCTAGATAGCATATTGAAAAGCAAAGATATTACTTTGCCGACTAAAGTCCGTCTAGTCAAGGCTATGGTTTTTCCTGTGGTCATGTATGGATGTGAGAGTTGGACTGCGAAGAAGGCTGAGCGCTGAAGAATTAATGCTTTTGAACTGTGGTGTTGGAGAAGACTCTTGAGAGTCCCTTGGACTGCAAGGAGATCCAACCAGTCCATTCTGAAGGAAATCAACCCTGGGATTTCTTTGGAAGGAATGATGCTGAAGCTGAAGCTCCAGTACTTTGGCCACCTCATGAGAAGAGTTGACTCATTGGAAAAGACTCTGATGCTGGGAGGGATTGGGGGCAGGAGGAGAAGGGGACGACACAGGATGAGATGGCTGGATGGCATCACTGACTCGATGGATGTGAGTCTGAGTGAACTCCAGGAATTGGTGATGGACAGAGAGGCCTGGCGTGCTGAGATTCATGGGGTGGCAAAGAGTCGGACACGACTGAGCGACTGAACTGAACTGATTTTCTACAAAGTAGCAAAAGTAGCTCATCCTTTCACTATTCCTTGCTTGACTGCCGTAACTATGTTAGAAAACATTCTTCTTTCCTTCCTAAGACAATTCTGTGAGCGGCACTGAAATAGTTAACACTATTTTGGTAGGTACATTCATAGTTCATTTAATATATATTCATTTCTTTTCATTGTGATTATATGTATTTATTTGAGCTTACTCTGTGTCTACTATTTTCCTTTGAATTCCCTCTAGGCAGAGTTTATATTTTCTACTTTTTTTTCTCCAGTTTCCTCTGTACTTGGTACAGTGCACTTCAAAAGCACTTAACTATGGCATATAGTATATACACAAGAACATAACAAAGGATAGATTTGTTTAGGATCCATTCAAAGATCAATATGTCTTTAACGATCTGAATGGTTCAAAGTCTTATATTTTATTATTTTTTAAAATTTGAATAGGGATCAAAATCTTTAAAGAACAGATATAACTGGCATATTTTCAGAGATTGCACAGCAAATATGAATAAGTAAATCAATGACTGAATGCATGAGGACAGATAGGAGAGTTCCAGGGTCTTTACATAAATCACAGCCAATTAATGCAAACTAAGAATTTCTAGTTATTAGAAATGTTCTTTGTGGCCTTTTCAAATACAAAACAAAATGTAAGTATTATATTACTTTATATCTCAATGGTAACTGATAGGCAAGGTGAGGTTCCCATGTATACCTAGTCTAGTTATTAAAGGGGATTTACTGTTTTTCAAATTAAAAACCTTTGATACCTTAATCATATTTCTTCTAAAACTTATGCAATTTTGAGTTATTTCTTAGATATATATTTCTCATTAACAGTTAATGCAACTATAGAGTTTTTAGTTAAGATTTTCCTTGATTCATAGGCTAATTTGAGAAGGTTTGCCAAATAAATCCTAATAGGAATAAAAGGCCAAGCACATGTCACCTCATCTTCTAGACCCTTTTGATACTATATGATATAGTATATTATGTGCCCTGATTTTTTCTCTCCAGTGGTGTATAGTCCATTGGATAACTCAACTACTGATTATGGAAACAGAAAGCCTGTTCCTAGAAGGCTAAATAATTGTATGGGAGGGTGATTATGCATATGAATATTCAGTTTGTGAATGGTTTTGTGAATGTATGTCTGTGGTGTTTTGATTTAAATCATCAACTTTGCATTATGATTGTAGAGCAAGTTTTCCATTGTTCTTTGTACTCCATCCATGCTACAAATAAAATCAATGTCTATGTGCTTTTAGTAATTCAAGGTGGCATTTATAATTTTGTTGCAATATGAATTAGTATGAGCTTATTTAAACAGTCAGTAGTATTAACACAATTCAAGGCATTGCCATAACTCAGGTATAGAAACTCTGGTTTATTACTCAAGGTTGAAAGGCCCTTTATTTAAAATTCACCTTAATAAAACCTTCAAGTTGAATGTAAGGCAATTACTCCGAGGAAGCTACTTAAATACCTTTTCAAAGAAAATCGACTACTGAAGCAGCCCTTTTGAGAATCAAATTAAGAAATTTGGCCAGAAAAAAAGGCACTGTGTATTTGACAGTCAAATTGGACCTAAGGAGTTGGTGAAATTATGCTGAAAGAACCCTGTTTAGCCTCTGTGCATTTGCAACACTATAGGATGGGCTCCAGGAGTCCTGTCTTGCTGATATACCTCTCCTGTGACCCCTACAAGGCAGAGAGGCCTGTGATGAGGGTGTCATCACTTCTAAATGTGGTCATGTTTCTGTATGCTAGCCATTAATGGGTATTACCATAAACCAAATCAATAAGTTCCCCATATTATTTGAAAACCAAGCTTCCTGGTAGTGGTTATACCATAGCAATAAAATAAACCTAGGATGTTAGAGCTGAATGGGCTTCCCCAGTAGCTCAGCTGGTAAAGAATCCACCTGCAATGCAGGAGACCCCAGTTCAATTCCTGGGGTCGGAAGATCCCCTGGAGAAGGGATACGGTACCCGCTCCAGTATTCTTGGGCTTTCCTGGTGGCTCAGATGGTAAAGAATCTGCCTGCAACATGAGAGACCTGCACTTGATCCCTGGGTCAGAAGATCCCTTAGAGGAGGGCATGGCAACCTACTCCAGTATTCTTGCCTGCAGAATCTCCACGGACAGAGGAGCCTGGCAGACTACAGTCCATGTGGTTGCAAAGAGTCAGACACAACTGAGCAACTAAGCACAGCACACAGAGCACAGAGCTGAACACTTCTTCTTATATTGCTTTATGAAGTTTTAAACAAAATAAGCAAAAAGCATTCTAGATTTGGTGTACATTTATTTGTTTCAATATTTTAAAATTTAAGCTTTATGTCTTTTCTTAACATGCAGAATTCAACTTGAAATGATTAATGATATCACAGCTCAACTAAGTAAAATCTCAAGATATCTTTCATCTTATGAGTCTATTAGAAATTGCCCTCTATCCTGTAATATGGAAAAGGATATGAAAATTATTTGTATATATATACATGCATGTGTATACATATATATATATATATATCAGTCACTTTGCTGTACACCAGAAACTAATACAATGTTATAAGTCAACTATACTTAAAATATCCCTCTTGGTACACCCAGTACCTAGATCTTGGTCTCTAATACCATTTTACACTAAAAGGAATCAAGACTTCTTAGAGAAATGGCTGAGTTCTGTTGGGAGCCAGCGTGAGGAACTCCGCCCATGGCAAAGGTCATGAGGAAGGAAGCTTGGCATACGCAAAGGCGTGATCAAGCCTCAGGAAACCCTCTGTTCCCGAGCATCTACCCCAAAACCAGAGTACTTTACGGGGATCTCTCCCCCATAACCATTTCTCTCAGAGAAGGAGTTAACTTGCAGCTCCAGTTAATAAAAATTGCTGGGCGTGATAAGAGTGTTTCAACTTATGAACTCTGAAGGTTCTCTGGCCTGCCTGATCAGGCTGGTCCAGCCGCATGTGATTGTTTACAGCCTCCCAACTCTGAGAGGCACGGGATGTTTTAAAACTTTCTAAATACAGACTCTTTTGAGAAGTTAGAAGATTATTAGTATAGTATTAGTAGGATGATTAGGAATTATATTGGTGAAGGGTTTTTTCATTTGCCCTGCCAATAACTACTACTAATTCCCTGACCTGGGTGTGACAAGGATGTCTCAGGTCAAACCTCTCTGCTGACAGACTAGCTCGTGTGTGTGACAACCTCTCAACCATAAACAGCACAGAGAGTTTGGAGTATTAGCAGAGGGCTTTTTTCATTGATGAGTCAATGATTGCCATCAGGCCTCCATATCCTTAGGCACCTGGGAATATATTAATCAATGTATTTGGAATATAGAAAAGGAAATATAGTAGTTTTTGATGTTAGCAATACTAGACTTTTTGAGTTAATGAATCTTCTCTTTTGTTATAGATCACTGTACTTTGTTATAAATCACTATAAATCACTGTGTCCTTGCTATGCAAAAATGTAACTTTATCACTATCTTAAAACAAAATAGATCTTAAGGGGAACATTGGTGAAGGGTTTACATTTGTTGAGCCAATATTTGCTGCTAAATCTCCATATTCCTGTCCTTATAATGAATATAACTAGCATATAGGAGAAATAAGTATTAACCTTTAAGATTAATCATGTTAAACCTTAGGTTAAGTAAATTCCTTTCTTGATTGTAACTCACTACACCCTCACCCTATAGGAATTCATATCAATTATAATTGATTCATATCAATTATAAATAGATAAATAAGCAAAGAGTAGAGAAAGGAGTATGCTAGATTACATTAAAATGTTGAATGCCAACTGGCAGATAAGAAGGGAATGCAAGAGATAGAAAATCAGCATTATGTCATCATCATAATAAAGACTAGATCAGGCAAGAATGATCAATGAACAATATATATGGGGAGAAATTCTGATGAACAGAATATTATTTACACTGTCTTAAAAGGTCTTTGGAGAATTACAGGGCAACCCACTCCAGTGTTCTTGCCTAGAGATTCCTTTGGACAGAGGAGCCTCGTGGGCTGCAGTCCATGAGGTCGCAAAGCATCTGACACAACTAAAGCGACTTAGCATGCATGCACAAAGGGTCTTAGCATGGATCACTTATTAGTTCCAGTGGGAAAATGACAGTTATACAGTGGATAAATTAGACAATACATTGATTGGGTTATGAAAATTAACATCACCAATGAGGAGTATATAGGCATCACATGCCTTCAGATGAGGTACCCTGAGAAGGCCATAAAGTCACCTAGGTATCATTCTGGCAAAGAGACTTAGAAAATATAAGCAGCATAAGTTGATATTGTATAAATTCCAAATTAGGAACATTCTTTAAAAATAAAAGCTTTTTTTTTTTTTAAATGGTAGATTGTAGTCTTCAAAATGTCAATAGCATAAAATCACAGAGTAAGGTAATGGAAATGTCCTGGATTTTAAAAGACTACAGAGACTGCAAATCAAAACTACAGTGAGATACCACCTCATACCAGTCAGAATGGCCATTATCAAAAAAAAATTTTTACAAATAGTAAATGCTGGAAAGGATGTGGAGTAAAGGGGACCCTCTTACACTGTTGGTGGGAAGGTAAATTGGTATACCCACTATGGAAAAGAATATAGAGTTTCTTAAAAAAACTAAAAACAGAGCTACCATCTGATCCAGTAGTCCCGTTTCTGGGCATATATACAAAGAAAAACATGGTTCAAAAGGATACATGCAGCCCAATGTTCACTGCAGTGTTGTTTACAATAGCCAAGATGTGGAAGCAAACTAAATGTTCACTGACAGATGAATGGATCCAGATGTGGTACGTATACACAATGGAATATTACCCGGCCATTAAGAAGAATGAAATAATGCCCTTTGTTTAACAACATGGATGGACCTGGAGATTATCATAAAAAGTGAAGTAAGTCAGAGAAAGACAAATAGCATATTATACTGCTTATATGTGGAATCTAAAAAAAAATGACACAAATAAATTTATTTATAAAACAGAAACGGACCCAGAGAACAAACATGGTTACCAGGGAGGAAGGGTCAGGGCAGGGGTGGATAGATTGGGAGTTTGGGACTGACATATACATGCTGCCGTATTTTAAACAGATAACCAACAAAAACCTATTGTATAGCACAGGGAATGCTGCTCAATATTTTGCAATAACCTAATTGGTTTTACACAATATCCTTTGCAATTCAAAAGAATTTGAAAAAGAATAGATACATATATCTGCATAACTGAATCACTTTGCTATACATCAGACACTGGCACAACATTGTAAATTAACTATGTTCTAACATAAATTAAAAAAAAAGATTATAGAAATGTTCTGGATTTTAAAAGACTACAAAGATACGAGAACTAAACACGATACTACAGCCTAGAGTGGATCCTCAACTGTAGAGGGAAAAGGTATTGTATTCTAATTCCAGTTCCAAGGACTGAAACTGAAAGATGGTATATATGATAAAGGCATTCTATCAGTCTTAAATTTACTGAAGTTGTTAACTGAACTGTGGTTATGGAAGAGAATATGTCTATTCTTAAGAAATATCCACAGAAGTATAAGTAATAAAGGACCATGATATATATATTATATATATATTCTATACTTTATTAGAAGTATATTACTTATATATGAGTGAGTGAGTGCAGTCGCTCAGTCGTGTCCGACTCTTTGCAACCCCATGGACTGTAGCCTACCAGGCTCCTTCCTCCACGGGATTCTCCTGGCAAGAGTACTGGAGTGGGTTGCCATTTCCTTCTCCAGGGGATCTTCCTGACCCAGGTATCGAACCAGGGTCTCCTGCATTCCAGGCAGACACTTTAACCTTTGAGCCACCAGGGAATATAAAACTCACTCTGAAGTGGTTCAAAATTTATGTGTATGCAAGCTGGATTTAGAAGAGGCAGAGGAACCAGAGATCAAATTGCCAACATCCATTGGATCACAGAAAAAGCAAGAAAACAAGTTCAGTTCAGTTCAGTCGCTCAGTCGTGTCGGACTCTTTGTGACCCCATGAATTGCAGCACGCCAGGCCTCCCTGTCCATCACTATCTCCTGGAGTTCACTCAGACTCATGTCCATCGAGTCTGTGATGCCATCCAGCCATCTGATCCTCTGTCATCCCCTTCTCCTGCCCCCAATCCCTCCCAGCATCAGAGTCTTTTCCAATGAGTCAACTCTTCTCATGAGGTGGCCAAAGTACTGGAGCTTCAGCTTTAGCATCATTCCTTCCAAAGAAATCCCAGGGTTGATCTCCTTCAGAATGGACTGGTTGGATCTCCTTGCAGTCCAAGGGACCCTCAAGAGTCTTCTCCAACACCACAGTTCAAACGCATCAATTCTTCAGCGCTCAGCCTTCTTCACAGTCCAACTCTCACATCCATACATGACCACAGGAAAAACCATAGCCTTGACTAAACGGACCTTAGTCGGCAAGTAATGTCTCTGCTTTTCAATATGCTGTCTAGGTTGGTCATAACTTTTCTTCCAAGGAGAAAGCGTCTTTTAATTTCCTGGCTGCAGTCACCATCTGCAGTGATTTTGGAGCCCCAGAAAATAAAGTCTGACACTGTTTCTACTGTTTCCCCATCTATTTCCCATGAAGTGATGGGACCAGATGCCATGATCTTCGTTTTCTGAATGTTGAGCTTTAAGCCAACTTTTTCACTCTCCTCTTTCACTTTCAAAAAACATCCAAAAAAACATTTATTGCTTTATTGACTATGCCAAAGCCCTTGATTGTACAGATCATAACAAACTGGAAAATTCTTAAAGACATGGGAATACTAGACCATCTTATCTGCCTCCTGAGAAATCTGTATGCAGGTCAAGGAGCAGCAGCTAGAACCAGACATGGAACAACAGACTGGTTCCAAATTAGGAAAGGAGTACATCAAGGCTGCATATTGTCACGCTGCTTATTTAACTTATATGCAGAGTATATCAGACAAAATGCTAGGCTGGAGGAAGCACAAGCTGAAATCAAGATTGCCGGGAGAAATATCAATAACCTCAGATAGGCAGATGATACCACTCTTACGGCAGAAAGTGAAGAGGAATTAAAGAGCCTCTTGATGAAAGTGAAAGAGAAGAGTGAAAAAGAAGGTTTAAAACTCAACATTCAAAAAACTAAGATCATGGCACTTGGTCCCATCACTTCATGGCAAATAGATGGGGAAACAATGGAAATAGTGAGATACTTTATTTTCTTGGGCTCCAAAATCACTGCAGATGGTGACTGCAGCCATGAAATTAAAAGACACTTCCTCCTTGGAAGAAAAGCTATAGCCAACCTAGACAGCATATTAGAAAGCAGAGACATTACTTTATTGACAAAAGTCCATCTAGTCAAAGCTATGGTTTTTCCAGTAGTCATGTATGGATGTGAGAGTTGGACCATAAAGAAAGCTGAGCACCGAAGAATTGATGCTTTTGAACTGTGATGTTGGAGAAGACTGTTGAAAGTGCCTTGGACTGCAAGGAGATCCAACTAGTCCATCCTAAAGGAAATCAGTCCTGAATATTCATTGGAAGGACTGATGTTAAAGCTGAAAATCCAATACTTTGGCCACCTGACGCAAAGAACTGCCTCATTGGAAAAGACCTTGATGCTGGGAAAGACTGAAGGCAGGAGGAGAAGGGAATGACAGAGGATGATATGGTTGTATGGCATCACTGACTCAATGGACGTGAGTTTGAGCAAGCTTCAGGAGTTGGTGATGGACAGAGAAGCCTGGCGTGCTGCAGATCATGGGGTCACAAAGAGTAGGACATGACTGAGTGACTGAACTGAACATGCAGAAACAGGGTGAGAGAGAACTTGACCTAGTGATTAATCAAATGAGGTCAAATAACTGTAATAAATGTATTTTTTTAACAAAGTATCAGGATGTTATTTGAACTATACTTTTTCTTGAACCTTTTGAAAGATTGAAATTATTTCCAGATAGAAAGTTAAAAATAAGAAACCAGCTCTGCTGAAGCAGCATATACAACAAGAAAAACACTGCTATTTCCCACTGGCAAATTTATTCCAGCATGTAATGAAGTATGCTTAAAGCTATTATGTGAAAACTAGGAATTACTGTGTGCCCACATCACAGGTAAACTTGACTCCGATTAATGTAGTAGGCAGTCTTGATAGTTAACTAAACTGCCTTCAAATCAAAGGCAGTGTAGTGCAGGTCACAGGATTGGGTTAACTGTAAAAAGCCTTGTTCTGAAGTCCCTGGGTGATACCTGACACAGTCAGGCACTAACTCTGTAGGCTTGGGCACAGAAGATAAGCAAAAAGTCACACAGTGGCTCCTTTGCATTTGCCCCAGCAGCCAAGTTTAAAAGGACAAACAGTCTGTACTGCAAGGCAGGTTAGATGCTTAGATGTCAGAGAAGCCTTGTTAGGACCTATCTGTATGCACAGAAACGATCATGTGTTCCAAAAAGAAGAGAGTACATTTCACGAAGGGAAATGGGAATAAAAGACTGTATCCTGTTGTACTGTTCCCAGAAGACACAGAAAAAAACCCTTTTAACAATTTAGATGTTGTCAACTTTACTGACCTATGTTTTGTGTCAGTCTCAAAACCAAGGGAAAACATACAAAATATTTACATATTTCTCATCTGAGGGCACCACAGGGAAGCCAAACGGCATTAGTCTTCACTTTTAAAGGTGGCATCTACTTTCAAATATTAATAAATTTCGGAACATCGTTAAGATGTAAATCATGACGGATTCTTTGCCTTGTTTGCTCTCCACTACAGGCTCTTCTTATGAAAGGCTAGTGAAAGATTTATTCCTTTCAAAAACACATTCGCTAAATAAAGCCTTCTCTTGTTTTCGCTTGCTCAGAGATAATTTTTTATTTTTCTTTTCATTTCATCTTCTTAAAGTATATTTCCTATACAAATGGAATTATTTAGCTGAAATTACTTGTAAAATAAATTATTTATTATCAGTGACGAATAGTTGATTTTTAGTCCTTTTCTCAATAAATTGAGATTCTTCGGTTGAGATTGATAAGCTGTTCAAACTCAGGTGGAATTTAACACGGAGAAGTCTTAAATAACTGAGAGCTGAAATTGTCAGAAAGGGGGATGAGGGATACCGACACTGCAAGGAGGGAGTTCTCTGACTGGCTTGGGTTCGGTGACTCAGCACTGCCGCCCAATCTTAGGTACCCCTCTGCACCAATTCTGTATCCGTTTTGAAGTATTTCTCACTTTATAAAGCTCTTTGTTCAACACAGAAGGCTTCTTTCTGTTTGTCATCTTCTGTTCTTTATTAATGAGCGAGAAGATGGCACTTTGGTTAATTCAAGAAGCAAATAGAAATGGGAAGAAAAGTTAGGGTCTTAAATTATAATCCTCTGTGTTAAAAATGGGCTTCCCTGGTGGCTCAGATGGTAAAGAATCTGCCTCCAATGCAGAAGACCCAGGTTCAACGCTTGGGTTAGGAAGATCCTTCGGAGAAGGAGTGCAACCCACTCCAGTATTCTTGCCTGGAAAATCCCATGGACAGAGGAGCCTGGCGGGCTACTGTCCATAGGGTCGCAAAGAGTTGGACACAACTGAACAACTAACGCTTCCCTGTGACTCAGCTGGTAAAGAATCTACCTGCAATGCTGGAGACCTGGCTTCGACCCCTGAGGTGAGAAGATCTCCTAGAGAAGGAAGGGAAAGGCAATCCCCACTCCAGTATTCTGGCCTGGAGAATTTCATGGACTGTACAGTCCATGGGGTTGCAAAGAGCTGGGCACGACTGAGCGACTTTCACCAAAGACTAAAAGAGCAACTAAAAACTATTAAAAATAGGTGGGGGGATTTTACCCTGGGGCAAGTCATTACATTTCTTTAGATTTGTTCATTCTTATTCAAAATTTGTGAAACAAAAGGAATTAAATTGGTGAAAGAGATTAAAACTATTTACATGAGTTTCATTTAAATAATAAGCAAGTCCTAAGGAATAAGATGGATTCCGAGCCAGAACTCCCACCTTTATTTCCCTGAGTTACTTTCCATTAAGTCCCAGTTTCTTAGTTTATAAAGTGGCAATAAAACAAGTACTTGTCTCATAAGCTTCTCAGAAGACTAACTGAGATAATTAACAGGGCCTGATAAATAGTAAGTGAAAACAGATACTAGTTGTTGGTGTTTTCACTACAATTATATCAAGAGCATTTTGTTGACCCTACAAAAGTCATGGCATTGGATCTGCTCACAACACTTGAACTGTCTTTTCAAGACCTCTTGTCCAATCACTATGTCCTTATTTTTCCAAGGTACAATTCTAGAGTCACTAATACCTTTGAGGATTATAAATTTACATGTCTGGTTCTTTCTACTGGGATAACAAACTCTTTAAGTGCAGAGACAAGATATTTGTCTTGACTCTGGACCTTAGAACAAAGCCCAGCCTGCACTCAACTCAGAACATGTTAACATTTATTAGGCACTAACCAGTGCTTTTTTTTTTTTTTTTAATAGTTCTGTGTATTCTTGTCACCTCTTTTTAATATCTTCTGTTTCTGTTGGGTCCATACCATTTCTGTCCTTTATTGAGCCCATCTTTGCATGAAATGTTCCCTTGGTAGCTCTAATTTTCTTGAAGAGATCTCTAGTCTTTCCCATTCTATTGTTTTCCTCTATTTCTTTGCATTGATCACTCCTTGCTATTCTTTGGAACGCTGCATTCAAATGGGTGTATCTTTCCTTTTCTCCTTTGCCTTTAGCTTCTCTTCTTTTCTCAGCTCTCACCATGCAAAATGCCGGGCTGGATGATGCACAAGCTGGAATGAAGATTTCTGGGAAAAATATCAATAACCTCAGATATGCAGATGACACCACCCTTATGGCAGATGAAAGTGAAAGAGGAGAGTGAAAAAGAAGGTTTAAAACTCAACATTTAAAAAACTAAGATCATGACATCTGGTCCCATCACTTCATGGCAAATAGATGGGGGAAAAGTGGAAACAGTGAGAGACTTTATTTTCTTTTGGCTCCAAAATCACAGCAAATGGTGACTGCAGCCATGAAATTAAAAGACCCTTGCTACTTGGAAGAAAAGCTATGACCAACCTAGACAGCATATTAAAAAGCAGAGACATTACTTTACCAACAAAGGTTCATCTAGCCAAAGCTATGGTTTTTCCAGTAGTCATGTATGGATCTGAGAGTTGGACTATAAAGAAAGCTGAGTGTCAAAGAATTGATGCTTTTGAACTATGGTGTTGGAGAAGACTCTTGAGGGTCCCTTAGACTGCAAGGAGATCCAACCTATCAATCCTAGGGGAAATCAGTCGTGAATATTCATTGGAAGGAATGATTCTAAAGCTGAAACTCCAATATTTTGTCCACCTGATGTGAATAACCAACTCATTGGAAAAGATCCCGATGCTGGGAAAGATTGAAGGTGGCAGGAGAAGGGGATGACAGAGAATGAGATGGTTGGATGGCATCACCGACATGATGGACATGAATTTGAGTAGGCTCCGGGAGTTGGTGATGGACAGGGAAGCCTGGCGTGCTGCATTCCATGGGGTCACAAAGAGTCGGACATGACTGAGCGACTGAACTGAACAGAACTGAACTGAATCAGTGCTAGGCCCTGCTGTAAGCATCTAACCTGTTATCTCAAATTTTAGTATTATCTCATTCTACCTCTAGGAGGTAGAGAGTATTACAGTATGATCTTAATTTATAGATGAGGAGACTGAGGTACTGAGAAGCTGAAAATTTGATGAAGGTCACACAGTAAAAGATGAATCTGGTGCTTTGACACCAGCTATCTTTCCAGAGAGCCTGTATGGTTATCCATCTTACATACTGCCTCATGGGGAATGTGCAATATGTATAAACACTTGGACATACCTCTACTCTTCTTAAGCAAATTATAAGATCTTAGCCAAATGGTGTGACCTACTAACCATGTGAAAATAGCTGGGGCATGTCTGTACTTTGTTCTAAGTAGAATAAGACAAAAGGTTGCTCTTCCCACTAGATTAAGTAGAGTATATTTCTTAATGCTAAATGAGAAAATCAAATCCCAAGATTTTATAAAATTGAATCTCTCACTTGATTTGAGCTAACCATCCTCAGTCCGGGGATTCTCAAATTTTAACAAGCATCAGAATTACACAAAAGACTTGTTAAAAAAGAGATATGGAGAGCATATGCCCAGAGTTCCTTATTCAGTATATCTGGGATAATTGAATTTCTAGTAGGTTTCTTATAATGCTGACCTGGAAATCACACTGAAAAGCACTGTCCTAGAACAGAATTCAACTTACAGTTCTATGTAATGTACCTTCACAATTCCTTAATTCTTTACTCGAAGTCTCATAACATTTATTTTAAAAAATTGTTATACACAATCATGCAGCCTAACATCACAGATACCTGACCATGATTTCCATTTAAAAATTCTGGAAATGGCATTTCAGGGAGTGATGTCAGCATCATAGTGGAATTAGACGCTCCTCTGTCTCGCCCATTCAATCTACTACTAGTAAAAATTCCAAAACTCAATATAGGTTTCTCTGCCCAACACACCAGAACACCAGAGAGATCCACACACCTGTACATCATAAATGGGGGTGCGGGTGGTGCTGGAACACATAGAAGTGGAAATGGGGGAACAGGATAGGTGGTGCCTGTGATCCCATCCCCTTTCTGTGACGGATGAGCCTGCAGCCCCAGAGAACCCAGTAGCTGCAGAAAAGGGAACATGTGACTCCAGTCTCCCTGTCACAGCATCACCTACGGCCACAGGGAACCGGGCTGCAGTGGTGGCAGGGTTCATCCCTCCAGTCACAGCAGCGCCCACACTCCAGCCCCTGCCCCTAATCTGTAGTCCGTGAAGGTGACAACTCCAGACATGGCAGAGGTCCCCACAACCCTGGTTCCCCACACTACCCTCTACCACCCTCCACCTCAGAGGCAGTGCCTAGGACCCAGGCAGCCGCAGATGTCACAGAGGCACCCACCATCCCAGTGTGACAGGTGGCAACAGTAGCAGCAGCAAGGCATATGCAAACCTGGAGGCACCAGCAGCAACAAGGGGACCTGCAACTTCCAGCAGAGGTGGTGGTGGGTGGGAAGTGCCAATTTTCAAATATTGCCAGAGGCAGTTCAGGTTAGGGTGGGGGTGGGGTGCAAACTTGAGATACAGCGCCACCTACTGGAAAAAAGAAAGGCCTCTACCTACCAACTTGCTGAATTGCTAGAATCATAATTTTTAAAGCTCTACCTAAAAAAAAGGTGTTCACAACTTCCAATGTGCCAGCAGAGAAAAAAACCCATCAAGCACCATGAAAACCCATGGTAACATGGTATCATGAAAATAAAATGACAATTTTCCAGAAGCCAAAGTTAAATTTGCAGAACATTATGTTCTAACTGATAAAGAATTCAAAATAGCTCTCATAGAGAAACTCAATGAACTACAAAAAAAAAAAAAAAAAACAGAAGGAATAAAATTACTGAACAGAATAAGTACTTTGCCAAAGAAATTAAAACTAAAAAAGAACCAAATGGAAATTCTGAAACTGAAGAAGTCAATAAATGAGGTGAAGAACCCATTTAAAAAGACATTGAAAATAGAGAATACCACATGGGAGAGAGAATTAGCATGCTACAAGAGAAATCTAGGAATCACTCAGGTAGAATAGGAAAGAAAACTAAGTATTTTAAAAATGAAAAATTTCTACAAGAACTATCTGACTGAATTCAGAAAGGCAACACAAGGATATTTATCCTAGAAGAGGAGAGGAGAAAGTTTATTTGAAGAAATAATACTTGAAAAGTTTCCAAATCTGGAGAAGAAACTGGATACGCAAATTCACAGCTAAAAGAACACCTAATTATCTCAACACAAAAAGACCTTCTCTATGATACATTATATTAAAGCTGTCAAAAGTCAATGATAAAGAATTTTAAAGGCAGCCAGAGGAAAAGGGATTTCCCAGTGACTCAGCAGTAAAAAATATGCTTGCAAGGCAGGAGACACAGGAGACATGGGTTTGATCCTTGGGTCGGGCAGATCCTCTAGAGTAGGAAATGACAACCCACTCCAGATTTCTAGCCTGAAAAATCCCATGGATAGAGGAGCCTGGTGGGCTTCAGTCCAAAGGGTCACAAGAATCAAATATAACTGAGCAACTGATCATGCATGCACAGAGAAAAAGTCAGCAGCTTACAAAGTAACCTGCATTCAGCTATAAGCAGATTTCTCAGCAGAAACTACAGCCCAGGAGAGATTGGAATAACAAATTCAATATGTTGAAAAATTTTAAAAATTGTCAGCCAAGAATACTCTATCCAGCAGAGTTATCCTTCAGAAAGGAGGAAGAAATAAAGGCCTTTCTAGAGAAACAAAAACTGAGGGAGTTCATCACCACTAAACTCACTTTACAAGAAATGTTGAAAGGAGATCCTCTACCTGAAATGAAAAGGCAAAAATACACAAAATTTTGAGGAAGGTGATAGAATCAGAAAACTGCTACTCTATATCAGAGTAAATAGTACTTTATATCAGGTTGTTAAACATTTAATTATAGCATAAAGTTTAAAGAGAAAAAAGCAAAAAATAACAATAGTTACTTCAATTGGGTAACAAACTTACACCATAAAAAAGTGATAACTTGGGACAACAAAAGCATAAAAGGGGAAAAGGAAAAGTAGAGAACCCATACAGGCAAATGGAGAAAAGATTCTATCAGCAAAAAAAAAAAAGGCTATTTTCTCTACAAGACCCTTTATAAAAACCTCACAGTAACCACAAAACATAAATTAGAGCAGAGACATGAAACATAAAATAAGAGGAAATTGAGAAAAACATCTTGCAAAACCACCAAACTAAAATGGCAGACAGAAACAGAAGGGGGGAAATTTAGGGAAAAAAAAAAAGTCAATATAGAGCAACCAGAAAACAAAAGATAGAAGACAAAAGTAAGTCCTCATTTATTCATAATCACTCTAAATGTAAATGAATTGAATCCACCAATCAAAAGACACAGAGTAGCTAGATGGAAAGAAGACTCAACTATATGCTGCCTCCAGGAGACTCATCGCAACATTAAAGACAAACAAAGGTTCAAAGAGATAGGATGGAAGATGAACAAACAAATGGCAGCCAAAAGAAAGTGGGTGAGGCCATAGTCATCAACAAAATAGGCTTCAAGCCAAAAACAGCAACAAGAGACAAAGAAGGACATTATACAATGAAAAAAGGATCATTCACCAAGAAGATAGAACATTTATTACTATATATACCACCTAACATAACAGCCCCAAAATATATAAGGCAATTATTAACAGATATAAATGGAGAAACTAACAGCAAGACAATAATAGCAGGGAACTTTAACACCTCATTTATAACAATGAACAGATCATTCAGACCAAAAGACAACAAGGAAACGGGGGCCTTAAATGAAACATTATACCATATAAACTTAATAGATATATACAGAACATTCTGTCCAAATCAATAGAAAACACATTCTTTTCAAGCACACATGGAGCATTCTTAACCACAGACCATACATTGGCACATAAAACAAGTCCCAATAAACTTAGAAATCATATCACACATCTTTTCCAATTACATGGTATAAAATTAGAAACCAAGAAGAAGAAAGTTGAAAAATCACAAATACATAGAGACTAAACAAAACGCTCCTAAACCACTACTGGATAAACAAAGAAAAATGAGAAATCAGAAAACTCCTGAATACAAATAAAAATGAAAACACAACATACCCAGATCTATGGGATGCAGCGTTAGTGGCCCTAAGAGGGGAATTTAGAGCACACAGCTAGCCCAGGGGGCGCTCGTGGTGGAGAACCCACCCACCAGTGCAGGAGACATAAGAGACGCAGGTTCGCTCCCTGGGTCAGGAAGATCCCCTGAGAAGGAAACGGCAACCCACCCCAGTATTCTTGCCTGGAGAATCCCATGGACAGAGGAGCCTGGCGGGCTACAGTCCATGGGGTCACAGAGAGTCGGACACGACTGAAAGACTAACACTGTCTCTTCTACACTAGAAACAAACAAAAATCTCAAGTAACAATCTAACCTTAAATAGAAAGGAACCAGAAAGAGAAGAAAAAATAAAGCTCAAAGTCAGTAGAAAAACAGAAATAGTAAAAATCAAAGGGGAAATAAAAAAGACTAAAAAACAACAGAAAAGATTAGTGGATGTAGGAGCTGGTTCTTTGAAATGACAAACACAACTGACAAAGCTTTAACTAGACTAAGAAAAAAAAAGAAAAAAGGCTCAGATAAATAAAATGAGAAACTAACCTAGATAGTATATTGAAAAGCAGAGACATTACTTTGCCGACTAAGGTCCGTCTAGTCAAGGCTATGGTTTTTCCAGTGGTCATGTATGGATGTGAGAGCTGGACTGTGAAGAAGGCTGAGAGCTGAAGAATTGATGCTTTTGAACTGTGGTGTTGGAGAAGACTCTTGAGAGTCCCTTGGACTGCAAGGAGATCCAACCAGTCCATTCTGAAGGAGATCATTCCTGGGATGTCTTTGGAAGGAATGATGCTGAAGCTGAAACTCCAGTACTTTGGCCACCTCATGCAAAGAGTTGACTCATTGGAAAAGACTCTGATGACCAGAGGGACTGGGGGCAGGAGGAGAAGGGGACAACAAAGGATGAGATGGCTGGATGGCATCACTGACTCGATGGACGTGAGTCTGAGTGAACTCTGGGAGTTGGTGGTGGACAGGGAGGCCTGGCGTGCTGTGATTCATGGGGTCGCAAAGAGCTGGACACAACTGAGCGACTGAACTGAACTGAAAGAGAAGTTATAACAGAAAACATAGAAATGCAAAAGATTACAAGAGAATACTATGAACACCTCTGTGGGCTGTGCTTGTGCTGTGCTGTCACTTCCATCGTTTCTGATTCTTTGCAGCCTCGTGGACTGGAGCCCACCAGGTTCCTCTGTCCATGGGATTCCCCAGGCAAGAATACTGGAGTGGGTTGCCATGCCCTCTTCCAGGGGATTGTCCCAGCCCAGGGATCAAACCCACACCTCTTCCATCTCCTGCATTGGTAGGTGGGTTCTTTACCATTAGTGCCACCTGGGAAGCCCATGTGAAATATAAAATCAGTTCAGTCGCTCAGTCATGTCTGACTCTTTGCAACCCCATGGACTGCAGCATGCCAGGCTTCCCTGTCCATCACCAGCTTCAGAAACTTGCTGAAACTCAGTCCATCAAGTCAGTGATGCCATCCAAGCATCTCATCCTCTGTCATCCACTTCTCCTCCTGCCTTCAATCTTTCCCAGCATCAGGGTCTTTTCAAATGAGTCAGTTCTTCGCATCAGGTGGCCAAAGTGCTGGAGTTTCAACTTCAGCATTAGTCCTTCCAATGAATATTCAGGACTGATTTCCTCTAGGTTGACTAGCTTGATCTCCTTGCAGTCCAAGGGGCTCTCAAGAGTCTTCTCCAACACCACAGTTCAAAAGCATCAATTCTTCAGCATTCAGCTTTCTTTATAATCCAACTCTCACATCCATACATGACTATTGGAGAAACCAAAGCTTTGACCAGACAGACCTTTGTCAGCAAAGTAATGTCTGCTTTTTAATATGCTGTCTAGTTTGGTCATAGCTCTTCTTCCAAGAAGCAAGCATCTTTTAATTTCATGGCTGCAGTCACATCTGCAGCGATTTTGGACCCCAGGAAAATAAAGTCTGTCACTGTTTCCAGTAATAATAATAAATGAACAAACAAAAATTTAGTTTCCATGTGACACCATACAGTAGGCCCCCTTTACTCATTTTTCCGTTTCCCCCCCCCACCCCTCTGGTAATCATTAATATGCTCTTTGTATCTATCTTTGTTTTGTTTGTCTATTATTATTATATTATAATAATAAATAAATAATAATGGGTCAGATACAACTTAGCAACTAAACCATACAACCCCTTGAGACAAGGCAACATGCCTCCAAGGTAAAATCATGATGGAAATTAGGGAGGTCTTTCTCCCAAGGCTTAAAAAATAGCTTCCATTGTGGGAGAATGAACCATCAAGAGAAGGATATGAGAGCAGAGGCTTTTGGGAGTGCAGAGAAGTGCCCTGTGCCCTGTCCTGTGGAGCCAGTGAGGAAATGCTGCACAGAGCATTTAACATGGGCCACAGACACATTCATAGATTTCCACATGCTCACACATTTTAAAAGAACCAGAAAGATGTGTACACGGCAAAGCACAGCGGAAAGCGGTGGGGGGTGTTATCCACACTGACAAAGTCCTGTTTGAGATGGTCAGCAACCTGTATAGGAAATGAGAAGATACCATCAACTCCACAAATGATTTCTTGGTCAGATATACCCCACCTCAACACTTTGGACTCTGTGACCCCATCTTAAACACATTCCCCACAAGATGACAGGGAACCACAGACTGACCAAGATTAATTGCTCACAGCCCTAGAAATTAGTTTGTACAAGTGAATTTGTGACCTGAGAATTACGTTCAATAAAAACCTAGACAGGAAAGTCCTAAGCATTTATACTTAGTAAACAACAATAAATATCATTTATCATCTCACGGGGGTAAAACGGTTTTAGGAATTTCAGGAAATATTTTTAGAAGCCAAAATACTACAGGGAACCCAAAATAGCTCAGATTTTTATAGAAACCCCTACTAGATGGATTGTATTATCTGTAGTATTAGATATAGTTTTCCTCTGCTTGTCAAAAAGTCATTTTCATATATGTCAACATTTAAGTCTTAGAAAATAACAGAAACATATCTAAAATTCTGAGGGGTTATTTTTTTTAAGTGTCTCTGTGGTGTTGTTATTTTATGATTCTCCATTTTCTTATACCCCATTCCAGGATAATAACAGAATACATAAAGTATATAATTAGCACTGTACTTAGAGAATAACATATCTGAAAACTGGGTATAAAATCATATCAAGTTTTAAACATTTTCATTATTAAGGGCAGTAATCCATACTCTTTGTTAAGGCACATAGTTAAATCTTATATAAATGAATGTAGTCCATTTAATCCTTCTATTTTTAAGGGCTGTGAATTTTGTTCATCACAAAATGCCACCGGCATTTAGCTTTCCCTTCTGGAATTCAAATAGCTTTCCCTTCTAATTTTTCAGCTAATTGCTATCTTCTTGCTGACTGGAGGACTAAAATATAGCTACTACCTGGGCTCTCTGACATCCAGGTAGACATCTTGGAAACACTGATGGGACTGATAACAGGCCGTTTTATAGGGCCTTAAAAGTGACTCAAGAAGTGAACAAGGCCCATTAGACCTTCTGTCATGCATATGATGGGGAAAAATATACCACCGTAAGACCCACTCAATTGTCCCGCTGTGACAGCAGTAGCTATTGTGCGGGAGAGGACTGGGGAAGGTGGCTCCATAAGGTTTTGCCTGGTGTTTATGCTCTGCTGGCTAGTGGGAGTTTCAGGTACAGTATTCTAACAGAAGGGGCTTTGTGATAGGCTATCAGTGACAAACAAGAACGACAACATGCAGCCCAGTGGTTCTGACAAGAAGGAGAAGCTCAACAAAAGGAGAATGACCTATTTCGGTCTCCCATTTCAGTCTAACATTTACTGCCTCACACAAAGCTTACCTTGGTGTGTTGGCATCCAAACCACATCTGAACCTGGTACAAAATGATGACAGTCAAGCTGGGATATTTTTAATGGATTTCTTTTCTTTGTACCCTGCTTTGAACTGCTTTTAAACTTACAGATGCTTGGCAGAAAGGTCCAAGCAAAGAAAGTGAGAAAGAGAAACATGGGAAAGTGTGTTCCCAGATTAAGGTTTTATTTTTACTTTTACATACATGGTGTGTAGCCTTGTGTGTATTAAATATATCATACTGCCTAGTCTTTGATTGTATATATAATAACCGAATAAAATAAGCTTCCTTTTTTTCTTACCAAAAAGACTGCTTTTTCATTAAGATCTATATATAAGCTCACGTCAATAAATATTTGTTGAGCAGCTACTATTCAATATTGGGCTTCCCAGCTGGCACTAGTGGTAAAAAATCTGCCTGCCAGAGCAGGAGACACAAGAGAAGAGTGTTCAATCCCTGGGTCAGGAAGATCCCCTTGAGTAGGAAATGGCAACCCACTCCAGTATCCTTGCCTGGAAAATCCATGGGCAGAGGAGCCTGGTGGACTACAGTTCATAGGGCTGCAAGGAGTCTGACGGAGCGACTTAGCACACATACGCACTCAGTATTACATTATATCTTGATGGGAGAGACAGATGCAAGGTAACCAATACATGGAAATTGAGACACACAGCCAAATGATTACAAAGTATGATATACTGTTATCAGTGCCCCATTCCCTATCAAGGCACTTCCAAGCTTTTCCCATATTCATTAACTCAACAGTTTTACCTTCTCACCTCCTCACTTCTGACATATGACATCATCTATTAACTGAGAAACACCCAGTTTGAGAAAAGTCACTTCACCTGTCATCATATAGAAGTTTTTTTTTGTTTTAAAGATAATGTGTCAGAGAAGCAGTATATGTATATGTAAACGCTCAGTCGTGTCTGACTCTTTGCGACCCTATGGACTATAGCCCACCAGGCTCCTCTGTCCATGGGATTCGCCAGGCAAGAATACTGGAGTGGTTTGCCATTTCCTTCTCCAAAATATTTATTGAAGTGAGTTTATACATAGTTTTTGATGAAAAAGCATTCTTTTTTGTAAGAAAAAATGAAGCTTATTTTATTTGGTTATTACATATGCATCAAAGACTAGGCAATATGATATATTTAACACACACAGGGCACACACCATGTATGTAAAAGAAAAAAATAAAACCTTTAATCTGGGAACATACTTTTCCATGTTTCTCAGTTTCTTTGTTGTTTGTTCTTGGACAATTCTTCCAAGGGTGTCTGTTCAAATGGAACCTGCTGCTGCTGCTAAGTCGCTTCAGTCATGTCCGACTCTGTGCGACCCCATAGACAGAAGCCCACCAGGCTCCCCCTGTCCCTGGGATTCTCCAGGCAAGAAGGCTGGAGTGGGTTGCCACTGCCTTTTCAGTCAAATGAACCTAATAGACCTTGATGGAAACCAGAGCTAGTCCTCAGATTTAAAGTTAAAACTCGAATTCAGAGCTATACCAACATGTGATCATTCTCTGGTCTTCCTCCTAATTTCTCCCATGACTTAGTCCAACTTTTATTTCATTTTTATAGTCTCTTGAAAGGGAAAATAAAGAAAATGAGCGAATTTTAGCCACGCTCTATATGCCAAGCCCTGTGCTAGCACTTTAGATAGTGTGTCTCATTCAGTCCTCAGCACACCCCTCTGTGATCTTCATACAGACAGGGACACTGAGGCTCAGCAAGACCTCACAGATAGATGGGATTCAAACATATGTCCGCCTGAATAGGATGTTCTCTATGCATGACACTGATACTATATCAGCTGCTTCCATTGTACAAAGCACAGGAAAGGAGTCAGAAAGATGGTAGGTGCTTATGAATTAATTACACCAGATATTTCACACTTTTATTATTGACCTATGTTCAGAAGTCCCTTTTTAAAAAAATCAGTCCTGAAAAAGTGTCAGTCAATTATCCTACATCACTCCTTGCTTTCACTATTAAATTTTATTTTCAAATAATTTATAGGCATTTTAATGTACAGTTTTAGGTTTAGAGAATAATTGAGCAGATAATATCTAACATTTCATATAGCAACTCCCTACCTCCTACCCCTACACACAATTTCCTTTATTATTAACATCTTGCTTTACTGTAGTTGATTTGTTAAAATTGATGAAGCAATATTGATACTTTATTATTAATTACAGTCCATAGTTTAATGTTCACTCTTGGTGTTGTACAGTTTGATGGGTTTTAACATGTATTCATCATTATATTGCATTAACATATAGAACAGTTTCAGTATCCTAAAATTCCCTGTGCTTCACATACTCAGCCCTTCCAGCCCTTCCTCCCCTTCATCCCCGTGAGCCCCTGGCAATCACAGATCTTTTTACTGTCTCTATAATTTTGTGTTTTCCAAAATGTCATATAGCTGGAATCATACCATATCTACCCTTTTCAGACTCGTTTCTTCCACTAAGCAACAAGCAATTAAGGTTTTGCCTTAGAATCCTTACGAAAAGTCTTCTCAGGACCTGATAGCTCATTTTTTATTGCTCTAAATATCATTTGTTTCAACACAAAATTGTAGCACCTACAATATGGCCCCATGATGAATACTGAGAATACAGAGATGCACAGAGCATAACCCTGCTGTCAAGGATCTTACTGTCTAGCATTGGGAGAAAGGGACTTAAACACAAAAAATTATAACATTCTGTAGGTATTATAATAGAACTCTGTAGGTACAAAAGAAGGGCAAAATGGGTAGAATTCAAATTTACTCCTGGTATAGTCAGGAGTGGGCTTCCCAGGTGGGGCTAGTGGTAAAGAACCCGCCTGCCAATGCAGGAGACTCGGGCTTGATCCCTGGGTGGGGAAAATCCCCTGGAGGAGGGTATGGCAACCCACTCCAGTATTTTTGCCTGGAGAATGCCATGGACAGAGGAGCCTGAAGGGCTATGGTCCATGGGGTCACCAAGAGTTGGACACAACTGAAGCAACTTAGCACATACGCACGCATGCATAGTCAGAAATGGCTCCCTACAGTACTCCTGTTTGAACTGAGGGATCTGCGAGAGCCAGGGCAGAGCAGCAGAAGCCTGAGGTGGGAAGTTTTAGGTGGGGCAGCAGGATATTTTCTGCTGAGAGTGGCCAGAAGCCCAGCCAGGGGCTAGTAGAATGGACATGAGCAAACTAACCGCTCAGGTCCCATCCAGGCCTGTATCCTCTCTCAGCTCCTTTGTGTCTCTTCTCAGATGTCACCTTATCCTCTGAGCATCCTGCCCAGAACACTCTAGAGAAAAAAGCACACTACCTCATACCCTTTTCTCTTTACCCTCCTTCCTTTTCTCCACAGCAATTCTCAGCTCTAATAGGTTACATATTTATTTGTACATGTATGGTCTGCCTCCTCTCACCAGAGCACGTGGCCCCAGGAGCAGGGGTTTAACTTTGTTCATTCCTGGCCCACAGTAGGCCTGTGACAAGCATTTATTAAGTGAATGAATACATGGTGCTGTTTTATCTGTGCCTGAGATGCTTCCTACAGGGAAAAATGCTATAAAAGAATGTATTAACGCTTACTGGTAAACAAGGGAACATTCTAACCCTAATTTACATATTTCCAACAACAGCAATTGAATCCACAACACTCTAATTCCCCTGACTTCTATATTGCTTGATTTCTCTACATTTTATTGGGGAACAGAAAAAGGAATCTCAAGAGCTTTCAAAAATGTCAGATAACTTTACTGACCTTCACATACTAGAACTCTGACAGAACATTTCTCTAATACTAATTCAAGACCTGCTGTAATAAATACACCTTGCTGCAACAGAGTCTGGCACTTATTCAAAACGAGGATCTATTAAGCTAAATACTTAAATAATTACTCCCAAGAACAGCTAAATATTGGCACCGAATATATTTTTATACAGCACATCTTATGACTTTCAGGGTACATTTTTAAATTCTCTCTTTTGTGGTTAGGTCTTGAGGGCTACAACTAGTACACTTTCCCCTGGGAATGCTGTCTTGGAGGAGAGGGAGTGAGGAACCAGCATGCCCTGAATCTACTGTGTGTATCATGCTTCAAATAGCACCGCTCCCTTACATGGCTAAGGGCTTCCTGGTGGCTCAGCTGGTAAAGAATCTGCCTGCATGCAGGAAACCTGGGCTCAATTCCTGGGTTGGGAAGATCCTCTGGCGAAGGGAACAGCTATCACTCCAGTATTCCTGGGCTTCCCTGGTGACTCAAACGGTAAAGAATCCACCTGCAATGTGGGAGACCTGGGTTCGATCCCTGGGTTGGGAAGATCCTCTGGAGAAGGGAATGGCTACCCACTCTACTAGTCTTGCCTGGACAATTCCATGGACAGAGGAACCTGGCGGGCTACAGTGCATGGGGTTGCAAAGAGTCGGACACGACTGAGCGACTTTCACTTACATGGCTAAAGCCTGAGCACTGGTTCAACCATGAAAACAATGAGGAAGAGATGACTCTGTTGTGTGGCCACAGTGACTGTTTCAGTTTCGGACAGAGTTGCCCAAGGTGTTACTTCTGCAGGGGGTGTTTTATGGAAATCATTGGCTTTCTTAATCCCATGCCTTCTCTGTTCTTAGATCTCTTCTCCCATCTTTGCCAACCTCATTCATCCATGTTCAGTGCCATAACTCTGGACCTTGATATCACTAATAAATATACCACAGCAAAAATGTCTCAATGTCAAGCTCTCACCTTTTTCACATGTATCTCTTCCCTGCTCTCCCCCTTTCCTCATTTTCAGTGCCAGCAATTATTCAATTGAGTGGAGGGAAGTGAAGTGTTTTCCAGTCCCATCATCTCACATCCCCATTTCTTACTTCTCCCAGTCTAGATTCCATGGATAAGTATTACAGTCAATTTGCCTGTAACTCTTTTGTCCCTCTTTCCCATTTACTTATACCTCAGCTATGATTAAACTCAACTGCCCACTTTCTCTGCCTCTTTGCTGTACAGGCTGAATGTTCCTTGAGAAAATCAAGCACCATAGATCGATCTTTCTCTAAATTCATGAGTAATAATTGTAGAAGAGCACTCACGAGTGCCCAGGAAGCCTTCTGCATTTCCCATTATCTGAAACAAGTTTCAGATCTTCTTTCTCTTTAAACCTTCAAAAGCCACTCCCCTCCAGAGCTCATGAACTCACCTCATTATTCTCTGAGAAAAGGGTTGCAATCAGATGGGAACTCCTTCAACTTCCCACCACCAACTTTATTAACTTATCTGCATCTACATTCACATTCTCTGCCGTCCTCTAATTACAATGCAAAAAAGAAATTTCCCAGTGCCTAAAGATGTCAGCCCTTCCCCTTACTTTCTGGATTTCATCTCCTCTTCCCATGTTCAAGAAATTCAAGTCTGCAATTATCCTATGACTCTTCATGTATCATTAGACACTCTCTGTTTACTGGATTATTCCAAGAAACATAAACATACAAATTATCCATTAGGAAAAAAATACTCTTTTGATCTCAAATTACCTTTATTACCTCATTTTTCTCACTCTTTCAGAGCAAAACATATTGAGATGCCTACTGACTTCTTTTCATTATCTCACGTTATATCCTCAACCTACCCCAGTCAAGTCTATCTCCCCTCTAACCACTGAGACCGTGCTTGTCAAGGTCAAAATAATGTTCGTGGTGTAAAACTGTGATCTGCTGAGATCTCATCCAGTCCCATGACTCTATTATCTGTGTGCTCCTGACTCTCCATTTTGAAGTCTCCAGCTCTGAACTCTCCCTCTGAGTCTCTAAACTTGTTTCTCTCCTTTGCTTCTCCAGCTAATAAAGAGTGTCACCTTCCAACCATTTGTTCAAGCAAAATTCCTAGGAGACATCCTTGACTCTTCTTTATCCCATACACCTCCTACCTCACCTACACACATACTTCCTAAACAAGCATCAAGTTTGGCCATCATTTGCTGTAGACTGCAGTGGCTTCTAACCACTTGCTTCTCTTTTAGAGCTTTCAAAATCTTTTCTTCATACAGCGATCCAAGTGAACTTTCTACAATGTAAATAATATAACATTAAGTCCCTTAATATTCACCAATGGCTTCCCTTTCCACTTAGAATCAATTGTAAACACATTTTTGTTTTGCCGATATGGCCTTTTATGATCTATGCAGGAGTATAATTCCAACCTCAGCCCATCCCACTCTTACTCCTCACAAAAAAATAAACCCCCAGAGTGAGAGTACTGCTGCCAACACAGTACTGAAACCAAAGTTAATGCTATCATTTTGCCGTAGCATTTTAGTCAATGTCAGGTTGACTTCAAAAATATTTTAGTCTTATGTTTTTGCCTCAATATTTGCTATATGCTCCACTCACAGAATGACCATTTTAATATTCTCTGCATTGAATAGTAAGAAGTACAGTAAAGAATTAGTATAACATTATAATACTCCAAACACTGAAAATAGAAAAAAACCAGGAAAGTCCAAAGACAATTGCTAAGAAATAACTACAAGCTACCCTTACATTTCAAATACTATACTCCAGAGAATAATGATATTAAACACAAAATTAGACTAATAATGACTGTGTACAATAAAAATTTGACCTTTAGATCTTGCTTTAAAATTAAACTTACTAGAGTTATTGAATAAAGTTCATTAAAATTATTACAACTAATATCACTTGTGATGGTTCACAACTTTATGAATGTATTCAGTTCAGTTCAGTTCAGTCGCTCAGTAGTGTCTGACTGTTTGTGACCCCATGAATCGCAGCACACCAGGCCTCCCTGTCCATCACCAACTCCCGGAGTTCACTCAAACTCATGTCCATCGAGTCGGTGATGCCATCCAGCCATCTCATCCTCGGTCGTCCCCTTCTCCTCCTGCCCTCAATCCCTCCTAGATCAGAGTCTTTTCCAATGAGTCAACTCTTTGCATGAGGTGGCCAAAGTACTGGAGTTTCAGCTTTAGCATCATTCCTTCCAAAGAAATCCCAGGGTTGATCTCCTTCAGAATGGACTGGTTGGATTTCCTTGCAGTCCAAGGGACTCTCAAGAGTCTTCTCAAACACCACAGTTCAAACACATCGATTCTTTGGTGCTCAGCCTTCTTCACAGTCCAACTCTCACATCCATACATTACTATTGCAAAAACCATAGCCTTGACTAGACGGACCTTAGTCGGCCAAGTAATATCTCTGCTTTTGAATATGCTATCTAGGTTGGTCATAACTTTTCTTCCAAGGAGTAAGCGTCTTTTAATTTCATGGCTGCAGTCACCATCTGGACTGATTTTGGAGCCGAAAAAAATAAAGTCTGACACTGTTTCCACTGTTTCCCCATCTATTTCCCATAAAGTGATGGGACCAGACGCCATAATCTTTGTTCTCTGAATGTTGAGCTTTAAGCCAACTTTTTCACTCTCCTCTTTCACTTTCATCAAGAGGCTTTTTAGTTCCTCTTCACTTTCTGCCATAAGGGTGGTGTCATCTGCATATCTGAGGTTATTGATATTTCTCCCGGCAATCTTGATTCCAGCTTGTGTTTCTTCCAGTCCAGCGTTTCTCATGATGTACTCTGCATAGAAGTTAAATAAGCAGGGTGACAATATACAGCCTTGATGTACTCCTTTTCCTATTTGGAACCAGTCTATCATTGCATGTCCAGTTCTAACTGTTGCTTGCTGACCTGCATACAGATTTCTCGAGGCAGGTCAGGTGGTCTGGTATTCCCATCTCTTTCAGAATTTTCCACAGTTTATTGTGATCCACACAGTCAAAGGCTTTGGCATAGTCAAGAAAGCAGAAACAGATGTTTTTCTGGAACTCTCTTGCTTTTTCCATGATCCAGCAGATGTTGGCAATTTGATCTCTGGTTCCTCTGCCTTTTCTAAAATCAGCTTGAACATCAGGAAGTTCACAGTTCACATATTGCTGAAGCCTGGCTTGGAAAATTTTGAGCATTACTTTACTAGCATGTGAGATGAGTGCAATTGTGTGGTAGTTTGAGCATTCTTTGGCATTGCTTTTCTTTGGGATTGGAATGAAAACTGACCTTTTCCAGTCCTGTGGCCACTGCTGAGATTTGCTGGCATATTGAGTGCAGCACTTTCATAGCATCATCTTTCAGGATTTGAAATAGCTCAACTGGAATTCCATCACCTCCACTAGCTTTGTTCTTAGTGATGCTTTCTAAGGCCCACTTGGCTTTACATTCCAGGATGTCTGGCTCTAGATGAGTGATCACACCATTGTGATTATCCGGGTGATGTAGATCTTTTTTGTACAGTTTTTCTGTGTATTCCTGCCACCTTTTCTTAATATCTTCTGCTTCTGTTAGGTCCATACCATTTCTGTCCTTTATCGAGCCCATCTTTGCATGAAATGTTCCCTTGGTAGCTCTAATTTTCTTGAAGAGATCTCTAGTCTTTCCCATTCTGTTGTTTTCCTCTATTTCTTTGCATTGATCGCTGAAGAAGGCTTTCTTATCTCTTCTTGCTATTCTTTGGAACTCTGCCTTCAGATGCTTATATCTTTCCTTTTCTCCTTTGCTTTTCACCTCTCTTATTTTCACAGCTATTTGTAAGCCCTCCCCAGACAGCCATTTTGCTTTTTTGCATTTCTTTTCCATGGGGATGGTCTTCATCCCTGTCTCCTGTACAATGTCACGAACCTCATTCCATTGTTCATCAGGCACTCTATCTATCAGATCTAGGCCCTTAAATCTATTTCTCACTTCCACTGTATAATCATAAGGGATTTGATTTAGGTCATATCTGAATGGTCTAGTGGTTTTCCCTACTTTCTTCAATTTAAGTCTGAATTTGGTAATAAGGAGTTCATGATCTGAGCCACAGTCAGCTCCTGGTCTTGTTTTTCTTGACTGTATAGAGCTTCTCCATCTTTGGAGAAGAATATAATCAATCTGATTTTGGTGTTGACCATCTGGTGCTGTCCCTGTGTAGAGTCTTCTCTTGTGTTGTTGGAAGAGGGTGTTTGCTATGACCAGTGCATTTTCTTGGCAAAACTCTATTAGTCTTTGCCCTGCTTCATTCTGCATTCCAAGGCCAAATTTGCCTGTTACTCCAGGTGTTTCTTGACTTCCTACTTTTGCATTTCAGTCCCCTATGATGAAAAGGACATCTTTTTTGGGTGTTAGTTCTAAAAGGCCTTATAGGTCTTCATAGAACCATTCAACTTCAGCTTCTTCAGCATTACTGGTTGGGGCATAGTCTTGGATTACCATGATATTGAATGGTTTGCCTTGGAAATGAACAGAGATCATTCTGTTGTTTTTGAGATTGCATCCAAGTACTGCATTTTAGACTCTTTTGGTGACCGTGATGGCTACTCCATTTCTTCTGAGGGATTCCTGCCCGCAGTAGTAGACATAATGGTTATCTGAGTTAAATTCACCCATTCCAGTCCATTTTAGTTCGCTGATTCCTAGAATGTCGACATTCACTCTTGCCATCTCTTGTTTGACCACTTCCAGTTTGCCCTGATTCATGGACCTGACATCAACTCACTATATTTTCCCTAAAATCTTTCTGTTTCTTCTTGGCTACTCACAGCATGACACATTAAGTTTAAGCAAAAATCTTAGTAGTCATTCTAGACTCTGATTATACTCAACAGCTCATTAGTCATCAGGCCCCATACTTTCTACCACCTTAATCAGTCTCAAATTTGTATACTATTTTGATTTTACTCTCTCTCTATTCCATCTCTTCTTATTCTAATCATTGCATATCCCTCACTAACCTCTTTGCCCTTCCTCTCATCAAATTCCCATCTCCATCAATCTATTCTTCACTCTGATGGTAGATTAATTATTCTATAATTCAGTTTCAATTATGTTACTCTTCAACTCAGATTCCTTTAGTAATTTCTTTGAAATTTTAAAAATAAAATTCAGACTACAGAGCTTGACCTAAATTGACCTTATAATCTTGTTCCTTGCCTTTAGACTGCTTTTTGCCTTATCTGGACTATAATTTCCCAACTTCACCATTTTAGCTCACTTAATAGTTATCTGAAATTTTACCTCCCAAGGATATCTTCCTTAAGGTCCACTCCCCAAATGTCCCAGGATTCATCTGCCATCACTTGAACTAGCTGCTTATTATTTTTGCCAGTATGTCCTGCCAACATAGATTCTCTGAAATCAGGATCATTTTGTTGTTGGTGGTACTTTACACATCCAAAATCTGACACCTAAAAGGTACTAAAAAGTATTTAATACATTAGTGAGACAGAGGCATCTTCTTCTTTCTCTCCTTTTATTTCTTTCTTACTTTTTCTCTCATTCTTTAATCGTATCTCTGGAGAATACAATTCATAGCCTGATAGAAGTGTCAGGCATGGGGAAACAATTATAAAACAATGTAATCAGTGCTAAAAGAAGATGAAGTGACAGTTTTACAGAATTTTTGACATATTTTCTATGCAAAAGTTAGAATTGAGCTTTTCCTCTATAAAGGATTTTAAACATAATTTCCTATAAGTAGAAAGTAATAAGCATTCAGTTCAGAAGAGATATTCCTCAGTTTTTGTTTACAGACATAAAGAACAAAGTTGGAATTTTTAAAATTTAAATTTATTTATTTTAATTGGAAGCCAATTACTTTACAATATTGTATTGGTTTTGCCATACATCAACATGAATTCGCCATGGGTGTACACGTGTTCTCCATCCTGAATCCCCCTCCCACCTGCCTCCCCGTACCATCCCTCTGGGTCATCCCAGTGCACCAGTCAAAAAGCTAAAAAAAAAGAACAAAGTTGGCCTCTTCTTTCTTTCTCTATCTTCCTTCTCATAAGCAAAGGCAACAATTTATTTTAAACATGGATATTATTAGTTCTTGGCAATTTTTCAGTCTGCACTAGTATTACATACCTCATTGCAGCTAAGCTTAGAGGTAAATCTCCAAAAGTTGTATTTTTAAGCTTTGCATTCCCATTTTGATAATTCACTTTCAAGACCAGAGTTCGCTCACAATCCCAGTGTGTTCTTATTCAATTTGGGAAGTGTTCTTTGGGGTATATGGGTGCCAAGGTATAGATTCAATTCCCCCCTGGCAAAATTCATAATGATACTTCAATGTGCACTACAATATTTAATACACCCCCAAACCCCTATGAGGTATAAATTACTATCCCTACTAAACATATAAGAAAAATGGAGTCAAGACAGACAAACGGGTTTACCAGTAGTGAGTAACAAACCAGAATCCAAACCTAGATCATGGAAATCCAACTCCAGTGTTTTCTCTACATCTTGTTGTATGCATTATCAATGCATCTTATCAGTGAATGTGATAGCCAATGAATTTTCACTATTATAAATTCACTGCCACAACAAACTAAACAATTAAAAGAGCACCCTGGTTGCTAATTGGGACCTAAATTTCATTCTTTGTAGATGTTGTTCGGTCACTCACTCGTGTCCAACTTTTTGCAGCCCTATGGACTGCAGCATGCCAGGCTTCCCTGTCCTTCACCATCTCCTGGAGCTTGCTCAAACTCATGTCCATCGAGTCAGTGATGCCATTCAACCATCTCATCCTCTGTCATCCCCTTCTCTTCCTGCCTTCAATCCTTCCCAGCATCAGCATCTTTTTGAATGAGTCAGCTCTTTGCATAAGGTGGCCCAAGTATTGGAGATTTCAGCTTCAGCATCAGTCCTTCCAATGAATATTCAGAAGGACTGATTTCCTCTAGGATTGACTAGTTTGATCTCCTTGCTGTTCAAGGGACTCTCAACAGTCTTCTCCAACACCACAGTTCAAAAGCATCACTTTTTTGATGCTCAGGCTTCTTTATGGTCCAACTCTCACATCCATACATGACTACTGGAAAAACCATAGCTTTGCCTATATGGATCTTTGTTGGCAAAGTGATCTCTCTGCTTTTTAATATGCTATCTAGGTTGGTCATAGTTGTTCTTCCAAGGAGCAAGCATCTTTTAATTTCATGGCTGCAGTCACCATCTGCAGTAATTTTGGAGCCCAAGAAAATAAAGTATGTCACTGTTTCCACTGTTTCCCCATCTATTCGCCATAAAGTGATGGGACCAGATGCCATGATCTTAGTTTTTTGAATGTTGAGTTTTAAGCCAACTCTTTCACTCTCTTCTTTCACCTTCATCAAGAGGCTCTTTAGTTCTTCTTTGCTTTCTGTCATAATTTAATTCTTTATATATAATATTACTAAATGTCTCTTCAACAAGGCAAAGACCATTTTTCATAGCCTACTTAAAGATATTTACATTTATCTTAACATGACCCCTGTATCTGTCTGGTTGAACTTTTGTACTTACAGATGCATGATAAAAATACAAATGATTAAAACATAAATGCCACAATAATAAAAATCTGTTGGTCAATAAGAAAGAGGCTTGACTGCATCCATAATCTTATTCAAAAACATACAGGCTTATTTTTTGTTACTGTTGAAACTTATCTCAGTAATTGAGTTTTTTTCTGTAAGCTGTCAGCATTTATTCTGAACTGTGAATTACAACTGAAATCTTTGTAGCAAGTAAACAGAGGAGACACTGTCTAAATTGAGACAGGATAGAGGGATAGAAAAGGAAAAATGGGCTGAAAAATTAGATATATTAGATCAAACAGAAGAAAGTATATTTTATCCCATATTTTGAATTGCTATAACAGAGTTATTCCCTTTGTGATCCTTTGTTTCTTTTATTTCTTCCCAGTATTCAATCACATTTTCAATACAAATCATCGTATTATTTTGCAGAAACACTTTGTGTCCCTTGGTGGATTTATTCAGCTAATTAATGTTAAGAAAAGAATTACTGAAAGCAAATATTGCAAGAAATAATTTCCAAAATGAAATTTATACACTTGAAAGCTGATTCCTACAAAAATGATTTGGCTCTATAAAAAAAGAAGCAATCCGTCAGCTCCATAGACCCAGATATGGGCCTGATAGGATTTCTTTTTCAGAGGAAATTACTGCTATGACTGATTCTTGTTAACCCTAGGGGGAAAAAAAATCCAATGGCAAGATCTAATCCGAGACTGAAACAGAATGTTCTATTGTCTGAAATGATTGTCTTTGTGTAGTAGTTGAAAGACAAATTAAACGTTAGACTCAAGTGAAATATTCATTTTCCCTCTACTTCACAGGCAACCTCACTTTAACTGAATTACTACTATGTGCCTTTGCCCCTGGACTCCTCTCACATCCTGATAATTAAATTTATACCTGATACTTCATTTTAATTCAGACTCTCAATGGAAGCCTGTCTGCTCGTGAGTGTTAATGTGCCCTGTTCCAGTACACTTGCTTAGATGTGTTCACTGCCTCAACCATTTCCTTAAACCATCCCATGCTGTTAAGGACTGTGCCAGACACAAATTCCTGTCCTATATTCCTTTCAAAGGTAGTTTTTTCTTGAGAGCTATTACCAACACCACTTCCACCCTCCCAGAAGGTTCTTGCCAGCCCCCTGCACGGTAGGGACACCATAAGAATATTTATATCTAGTAGTTGTTTTTCTGGTTGTGTTTACTTGTCTTCCTATGGGCTTATGAGAGTTGAATAGACCATGTTATATCTTTCAATTGAAATTGCAGAGGCCCAAAACATTGAAACTGGCTGTTCTTTTTTTCTTAATGAGTTCCCAAGTATATTAACACGAAAATAATATTATTGAACATCACAAATTCTTTCCTTCAGCTTTCAGTGGGAAGTCTGCTGAAACTGACACCTTTGAAGATGTAGTTAAATGATAAATCATGACTCAATGGTTTTTCTATAGCTTAAATAAACTATGCATTTAATTGTGACAGAGCAGAAGCATGGGCTCTTAAGTTCAAAACATGCCTACCCTCTAACAACTGGCTTTATGACCTTCAGTAAAGTACTCAAACTACCTGTGCCGAGTTCCTCATCCAGTAACATGACAATAACAATAGTACCTACTTCCTACTGCTATTATGAGAAGTAACTGAGCAAGTAAAGTACTTAAAACAGTATCTTTCTTGGAATTAGACCTCCACAAGTGTTACTCCTTATAATTGATAAGAATATTATTAAATGAAAAATATTTCAACATATTGTTTAGTTTGTAGACACTATGAAGGCACAATATGGGTTCCTGGATAATAATTTTCAAAAAATATTTTTTGGTTACAGATTTCTTTCAGGTAAGTTCTTGAATCATTTTAATTTTCTTTCCTTCTGTCTCTTAGATCTTATTCCTCAGAACTTGCTTTGCTATCATGTTGCTGTTATGAAAGAATGACGCTTAAGTTAAAGACAAGCTTGTTCTAGAGTCATAGTATTTACTGTGATGCAGGGACATTACCGGTCCATCCTGAAGGAGCTCAGCCCTGGGGTTTCTTTGGAAGGTTGATGCTGAAGCTGAAGCTCCAGTACTTTGGCCACCTCATACGAAGAGTTGACTCATTGGAAAAGACTCTGATGCTGGGAGGGATTGGAGGAGGAGGAGAAGGGGACGACCGAGGATGAGATGGCTGGATGGCATCACTGACTCGATCGACATGAGTTTGAGTGAACTCCGGGAGTTGGTGATGGACAGGGAGGCCTGGCATGCTGCGATTCATGGGGTCACAAACAGTCAGACACTACTGAGTGACTGTACTGAACTGAACTGAAGCCAATAGAGGCCTCTACATTAACTACTAATGCTATTACTTTGTGTTCCTCAGTACTATCTCCCATGGGATGAACACACTGTTTTGAAAAGGCAGGCAATACAATTTTTAAAAGAATTTCTCCTTCTAAGTTCTTCCTTCCCTACCACCACTTTTGTCTTTATTTACTGTTTCAGAGAATGGCCTGATGGCTTATTTCTGCTCACCTGATAAAGATGAAAGCACATGTCACACTGGAAAACTGTCTGAACATTTGTCAGTATACTGGTTGTTTTCACGTTTTTATTATCTCTTAATAGATCTATAATTTCTTGCTCTTGTTTTTGCTTAAAAAGTAGAATTGGAAAGCACTCCAATGCATTACAAAGAAAGTAAATGTTTTGTTTGTCCTAACATTTAGATTGTCAAGATAATATTCTATAATATAAAATTAATTATAGGCATTTTTCATGTGCTTATACTGAGTTGATCTTGGTGTTGTCATCTCTGCTTAAAATTAATAAGTCTAGTGAAATCAGGTTCTTCCTCTGCCAAACAATATTTGTATAGTACAATGTAATGTTCAGAACCCATCTTTTCAAATACTTACAAGTTAGGTTTAGTCTTCTTCATGAAATGAGTAGCTAGTGGTATCATTATTCTTTTTTTATACTGGTGAAATCAACATTTTCTCATTTTGCCTCCTGAATACAACCCTCATTAGACATTTGAAAGATATTTGCTCACAAAAATGAATTCATTTTCCTCTCAATCATAAGTCAAATCTTCCTGAGAATCTTGCACTTTTTCACTCTAACTATTCCTGTTCTTTATTCAACATTTCAGAAAGAATTGACTTTGATATTTTAATGTCTGTGCCTATTGATGGCTGGTTTAAAAAACAAAACCACAGACCTCCTAATGAGAATTTTATGGGAAACAGAATTCAAAGCTGTTCAGTTGCTAACTTCAAGGTTATTTATCTCATAGTGATTCCCATGTCCCTACAAGGAACTTGTTTATTTTGATGTATAAACTATAGAAATTGGATAACTGAAACTGAAGGTGATCATTTAAAACAAGACCTTTCGCTTCCCTGGTGGCTTAGTGGTAAAGAATCTGCTTGCCATTGCAGGGCACACAGGTTCGATCCCTGGTTCAGGAAGACCCCATAGGCCTGTGGAGAAACTAAGCCCATGTGCCTCAACTACTGAGCCTGTGCTCTGGAGCCACAGCTACTGAAGCTGCAGCGACATGCTGCAACTATTAAAGCCCGCAGGCCCTAGAGCCCTGGCTCTGCAACAAGAGAAGCCACTGCAGTGAGAAGCTCGTGCACCACAACCAGCCAGCGGCCCTTGCTTGCCGCAACTAGTGACAAGCTCCTGCAGCAACACAGACCCGGCACAGCCAAAAATACATACATAAACAAATAATTTTTAGAAAACAAAAATAAAGCAAGCCCTTTTTTCTAGCCCAGCATGCCATGGGGCGTCAGGCCCAAAGCTGATCTTAGAGGTCCCTACGGTAGCTAGATCTGCCTAGAATTATGCTTTATATTCTCACTTAAATGCTTATTTTATAGAGTCAGTCCATGCTTGCTTTCCCCCACAATTGTGCACACATTTTTTTCCTGGCTTCCTTTGAGAACTTAAACAACATTTCTCCCCAAAGGACTATTCTTATAGAAATACATATACCATGATTGTGGCTTTTTATTAGCATTTCTTTAACCTATATGCTCTTTTTAATTTCTTAAGATGGTCATCCACTGCAATACTTAAATGCTTTGTAGTTCACAGACCCCATATACAGGCACAGAGTTTATTGTGTAAGAATTTTTTGTTACTTCTTGTACTCAGCAACAACAAAATAACTAACTCACAGAATTTTATAGATATGTATTTCTCTCATTCGTTGTGACTAGACCAACCTTAAGTTATGTTTTATTTAAAAGAAGAAAATGTGTGATGACACAAATTAAAAACTGAGAGAAAAGCAGATTATCTGGCAAAAAAAAAAGAAAGGAATTAAATCCTCATTTCCTTGCCTCTCCTTCTGTTAAAAGTTTCCATTGGGGGACTGTTTTAATTCTTATTTCTTGGCATTAGTGGGGAATAGAACAGTTTATTTTCTATAAAATAAAATGTAAAACTTGAAAGCAATGTGTACATACACAGGTACAGTATTTATGCTGTTTGGTGTTAATTTTTGGTGTTTATATAAACATATATATATGTTTAACTGTGAGCAACATTCAGATTTGTAAAGTGCATCCAAAGACACTTGCCATAACATTTTCTCCTTTGCTGCCAACAGAATTTTGTTACTTAAAATATGTTAAAGGTGTACAACAATTAAAATGAAATATATAACTATAACTATGTATTTTCATTTCAATGTGAAAAATGTACAGGAATATTGAAAGTACTTATATTGCAAGATGGTCCCATGTTCTCAAATACTTTTTACCATGACTATAGTTAACATACTCATTTAGAAAATTCCAGTAAATTTAAGTCAGTGTGATACCTTCTCTGTGCTGTGACTTTCTTATGTCCTGGAAAACTAGACAAACTAAGATCACTCTAATTTTATATACTATTACTAAATTACAAAATGACATCATCTAATTTAAAAGGTAGGATATTGTAATTAAACTAGTTCTAATTTTTGCTTCAAAACCAAAATGTAATATGATTTTCTAATTTTATTCAGATTTGACTAAAGTGTTACTTTGAATTTATATGTAGATTATTATCTTATGTGCACTATATTTTCTTTTCCTTTTCCACTCATGTTTACATTTTATTTCTTTTATTGCTGCACTTCTTTAAGGCTCTTGGAATGCTTTCTGAAATGAGGGATAAATTAAAATAAATTAATCAAAATACATTTAGAAATAATCACTTTTAAATGAAAAAGCCATAAACACTAAAGTAGACTAATTTTGTAATAAATTTAGGAACTATAGAATAACATACCTTATAAAAGTAATCACCTTTCTAGTAGGAATTTATGTCCCAGGTGGCCCTCGTAGTAAAGAATTCACCTGCCAATGTAGGAGACATTAAGAGATGTGGGTTTGATCCCTGGGTTGGGAAGATCCCTTGGAGGAAGGCATGGCAATCCACTCCAGTATTTTTGCCTCGAGAATCCCATGGACAGAGGAGCCTGATGGGCTATGGTCCATGAGGTCACAAAGAGTCAGACACCACTGAAGTGACTTATCACATACAAAGTTGTTATATTTTCCTTCAGAGGGTTCTAAATTGTCCACACTGTGGCTACACAGTGACAGCCTTCACCCAGACTAAAACCCAGAGCTGTGACAAGGAAATTTGGCCCAATGCTAATTGTATGTGAAGTTCCAGACATCCTCAGCCAGATTGTATGTTACAGCCACCCCATTTCTGAATTCTGTGTTATAGCAGGCTGGCAGAGAACCCACTCTTCAAGGCAGATGCTTCTCCCCTCCAAAACAGCAGAGTCTCCACCAAATGACCTTTCGTGCTGAATCATAGATAGAGAGACGGAGAGATTCCTCCAAGAACAACCAGCAGTCAAGCCCTGCTGAGCTGACCCTCTCATCTCCCATCAAATTCAAGGTATGTGCTGAACAAAAGTGAAGGAAAGAGAATATTTAAAAGTTATCAAAACTTTTGAGCACATAAACCATCTCATAGGGAGATTTTTAAATGCAATCTTCAGTAATATTGTAACTGAGCTTCAGCATCTTTCTAAAACAAAAATGTATAATCCTTGTTTCAAAAACAACTAGTCTTGGAAAGCATGTAATTTATTTTGTATACTACCTGAAGATTGTTGAAATATCCTGACAATACCAGTTTGGCAAATAATAAGCCTGTGAAAAATATGCCTTTTTTTCTAATTGGTATTCATGATAAGGTTTCTATGCAAAAAAAAAGAGAAAAAATAATCCAAAATAAATTAAGGTCTGTGATCTACTGAGGCTTTTATTGTTGAGACAATTTGGAATTCTTTGAGAAAATAGTAACCTATTATTTTGCAATTACCTGTGAAATTAATCATTATATTTACTTGGCAAACCTTACTCTAAAGATATAAATCAGTCAGATGAGTCCCAGAAAAGGCTGAGTTCTCTTTACATCTTGCCTTTTATTGTCAATGCATTGACAACAGATGCTTGCTGCATTTAAGAAAAGAGATCTCTGATTTCGGGAAAGGTTTATGTCAAATTTATTTGCTACAAATAACAGTGTTAAAGAACTTTGAAATGACTACCAACAATCACCTTAAACCAGTGCAACATGGGCTACTGACACCTGAAACTTCCATCACTTATAAAATCACGATCTTCAAAAGCCGTGGCTATGGATCACTTGTCTAAACCCCATCACTAAAAACGATAAGCTAGCTTCTCAACTCAGAGTCCTTTTCTTTTCACTCTCACAGAATGAAAATCTGACCCACTATATAAATACTCACTAGTACATCCTTTAAAATGTACATTGGATTGTATACAGTTTGTGCTTTGAGTTTTTTTTTTTTTCTTTTCTTTATCATGTCCAATAGAGATCTCTGAGAAGAGTAACCTAGCCCTTACACCACTACCATTTTCCAGGATGTCTGCCAAATGAGTACTTAGGAGGATGGCCTTTGGGCTGAGAGGAGTGTGTTATCCTCTCTCTGGGCACTAGACACAATCCAGGAGGTTCCCAGGAGGATAGGCTCTGTTATCTGATAGCTCTTTTCCATTTCTGACTAAATAGATGTCAAGAGTTTCCAACGGGTTAATATTTCAATTTAGACCAATAAATATACTCCTGTAGCTGCTTTCTTGAATTGAGCATGTAATATTTTTATTATTTTTAGTTTCTTATTTTCAGAAATGTGGATTCTATCATTGATCTCTCTAAAAAAGAAAATCCAGATTTTTCACCCTTCATTGAATCCAATTAGCAACTACCCAATGTTGCTCCATCTGAGTTTATAAGAAAAGAGTGGTTCACTTTTTCCCTTTGCAGTTTATCACAGTTATAGGATTTGGGGAGCCATGGGAATCCTATTTTGTCATAGTCATAGCTAATGTTTTTAAATAATATTTGTCTTTTCTACATTTTGTCAATTTCCTCTTGTTTATATTCTTTTTCAAAAGCCACTTTACACAATTCCTATTATATATTATGAAGTGAAGTGAAGTGAATTGAAGTCGCTCAGTCATGTCTGACTCTTTGCGACCCTATGGACTGTAGCCTACCAGGCTCCTCTGTCCCTGGGCTTCTCCAGGCAAGAATACCGGAGTGGGTTGCTATTTCCTTCGATAGGGGATATTGCTTACCCAGGGATTGAACCCAGGTCTCCTGCATTGCAGGCAGATGCTTTAACCTCTGAGCCACCAGGGAAGCCCCATTATATATTATGACCCCAGTCAAATATGGTGTGAACATCATAGCGACATTATGATTTAAGCCAAGGTTTGCAACCACTTTGCAATCACTAAAATAACTTGGAGAATTTTGTTCCAGTACTGATGCCAGGGCCTCATCCCCAGAAATCCTAGTTTAATAAGTGTAAGTTGGGGCTCCAGCATCTGTATGTTTCTTAGAAATAACTGTTAAGTGCTCTGGGTAGTGGTAAAGAATCTGCCTGCAATGCAGGAGATGCAAGTTCAATCCCTGGGTCGGGAAGATCCTCTGGGGAAGGAAATAGCAACCCATTCCAGTATTCTTTCCTGGGAAATTCCATGGACGGGGGGCCTGGTGGGCTACAGCCCATAAAGTTGTAAAAGAGTCAGATACGACTTAGCAACTAAACAACAAACAAGCTATGTATTACATTATCATTACAAGGTTGAGAATCACTGACAAGGGCCTAAAGAGGAACTTAGATGCCTTCCTCTGGGTTGGTAGTTACCGAAGGACAGAATAAACTATTAACAATGAAGCTTCACAAACTATAAAAAACAAACAAAAATACTGTTTTAAGATTTAATGATGACATTTATAGAGTGTTAAAACATATTCCCCACCAGTCTAAGTATATGCTTCCCACTCCAAGCGAGTATATTTCTCCTCTCCTTTATTCCCTATATTCTGGGAATTTCATAACCCCTTAACAACTGAATCAAGAAGCTGGGAAGAAAGAGGAGGACTTGTAAGTGGGAGAAAGAGAAGGAAACTAACACCTGCTGAGCTAGATCTACCAGGAATCAGCACTGTCATTTTCTGTGTTTTCTTTAGTCCTTTCAACCACTGTGAGATGTATGGTATTATATCGGCTTTATGGGTGAGATAACTGCTTCAGAATGATTGTACAGTTTTTCTGCATTTACATCACCAATAAATGGTAGAGGAGGATTTCTAATCCAAGATTCTCTTCATATTATTTCCACTAACTCCAAGGAATGATCAAAGATTTGTTTTGTTATTCTTCACTCAGTGGTGAATGTGGAAAGAACAAGACCTCTCCCTGTCCATGGGATTCTCCAGGCAAGAATACTGGGGTGGGTGGCCATTTCCTTCTCCAAAATAGTTGCTCAGTTGTGTCTGACTCTTTCTGACCCTATGGACTGTAGCCCCCCAGGCTCCTCTATGGAATTCTCTAGGCAAAAATACTGGAGAGGGTAACCATTCCCTTGTCCAGGGGATCTTCCCAACCAAAGGATCGAACCTGGGTCTCCCACACTTCAGGCAGATTCTGTACCATCTGAGCCACTAGAGAAGCCGAGTTGAAGAGTGGGGACTACGTAAAGGAATAGAGGAATGAAGCCACATAGAGCTGCCTAAGTATCTATTTGTTCAGGTAAAATTAAGCATATGAGAAGATGAAAGCCAGAAGTGTTTAATTTAAGGTCTGGCTCTGATACTCTGTAGGTGTCTAACACGGGGCAAGTCAGGTGCTCAGAATTTGTTTCCTCTTTTGTAAAGCTGAGACAATAATGCCTGCAAACAAGTGTAGAAGTACCCAATCTAAAATAGGTTCCCAAGCCAATCCTGGGGAGTGGTGCCTTTTCTTTTTAATTGAAATACAGTTGCCTTACAACATCACACTTGTTATAGGTACACAGCATAGGGATTCAGTTTTGTTTTGTTGCAGATTATAATCCATTATAGATTACTAAAAGATAGGAAGTGGTGTCTTTTAAGGAAATGTGAGGCTGAGATCTGAAAGATGAGGTGGAGTAGAATGTCCAGACTGAGATAAGGCAAGGTTTGGAAGTGAAAGAGAAAACATGGTGCTTTTGAGAAATTAAAAGTTTAACATGGCTGAAACATAAAGGAACAATAGTGAAAACTGAGGTTGCAGTGGTTAGAAAACAACGAGTTGGGACTTTAGTGGATGGGCTGGTGGTAAAGCACTAAAGATTTGTGTGTGTTTACGTTTTGCTTGTTTTTGTTTTGCTTTGATTTTAAAGCAAAGAAGTAACTGGATCGGATTAGCACCTTAGAATCTAACATGGATTATGCTGAAAAGCTGGGGAGTTAACTGGAGGAGGGTCAAGCTGAACTCTAACATATCAGAGAGAGCAGTCTCAGTCCATGAGGTGAGACATGAAGATGGGTTAAGCTAAGGTAGTAGAAATGGAATACTCTGTTTTCTCTTTAGTCACACTAGTCTTTTGCCTTTTTCTTTGGGGTTTTAAATACAGCTACCTCTTCTCACTACTGACTTGTCACTTCACAAAGGTTTTTATTACTTGGCCTGTTTTTCATTTCCTGCTTTTACTCACTCTAACATAGGTTCATTTTTAAAATTTGTTTTTAATATCTCTCATATCAAAGTAGAAAATTATATGAATATTTTGTAGCTATGAAGCATATTTAGAGATGTGTATGAGTGTCACACTTGTACTGAAAACCAAGAGAAGTACAATATTTGCTCTCACTTACAAAGTCTAGTTGATTGGCTTGGGAAAGATTTTCCCAGTGTCTGCAGACTTCAACAGCTACCGAGCAACTGTTACACAAAGCAATGTTTTCACATTCTCTACTCCTCAATTTACTTGACAAACCAACATTTTGTGTTATTATTGCTCTTTAAGGCATGTGCTTCTATACAATAATATAAACTTTTCAAGACAGTAGCTGCACCAGGATTCACTTGCACTGAGAGAGCAAGGTCATCAAGGTTATACCAAACTGCTCGATGATGGATTATCCTAGACAGCATTTCCCAAAATCTTTATACAGTATGTCACAAGCAGGTCAAAGATCATGTAACTCTTCTGCTGGGCCCTCTATCTTGAGATGCTCACTCCCACTCTGAGTTCTGTACTAGGAAAAGGCAGGAGGGTTTGCAGAGCTTTAAAAATAAGTCATATGAGAAGACCTAAGAAAGCAGGCATCTAAACTGCAACTGAAAAACACTGCCTAATATACATCAAGTCTAAGGCAGGGTAAGATATAAAATAATAGAATGTCAAATATTAAGTAAGGTGGGTCTCCTTGATTTGGCAAAGTTCAGAGTGGCTTCAGATTGGTTCGTTAGCTACAGAAAGCAAAACAGTTATTTTGGCAAATGAGAAAACAGTGCTAAAACAATGTTTCTTTCATTTCAAAGAATTATTTTCTATGGTGTGCTGTTTCACTGTGACATACATGATCTCTCCCTCCTAACAATTTCATATGATTTACAGCTCTTCCATGTTAAATTTTGTTCCTTAATGCTATGTAGCAATAAATTTTGAAATTAAAGTAAAAGTATTAATTTGACATTTATTAATCATTTCACTTCAACGTTATAAAAATGTCATTTTGAAACTATTCTGGCAAATTATTTTTAATATAGTTCTCATAGTTGCTACTTCAGTTGCATATAATAAAATTTTAAAATCCTTGACATATACCACTTGAAGTATACCACATATATATCTGACAAATCTCACATAATTCTTACTGAAATAGGAAAAATGCTTTCTCTACTTCTCAGCAACATAGTATGTAAATTGCTGTATCAATCATGGTGTCAAAGTTGCTCTTTTATCTCAATACAAGACAAAATAAGTTTTTTTCACCTATATTCCTAAACAACTAGTGTTTATTTTTATTACAATAATAAGAATGAGTTAAAATCCTTAAATACATAGTTATATACTATTTTATTTTCCTATCATAGAAATAAAGCACAGCATTAGAAAATATTTTAATTTAAAGTTCTTTATTTTTGTCATATTTTTCCTGCCAGAATTGAAAACATTTTATGAAGACTACCTATTTTATAAAGATTATATTAGTTTTGCCAGTATAGAAACAATCTTAGTGCTTTCAAATTATAAAGAGATTAAATGTCAAAAATGAATCTATAAAGTTACCAAAGTCCTACTTTATCTTATTTAGGTATTATTAGATTCTATTTTGTTCTTTAAAAAAAAAAAAGTTAAGGCAGTGCTTCAAAATGTGTAAGAAATCACTCATGTTATATATTTTACAGTAATTTATACAGAAATAAGATAATTGGACAGAAAGGAGATCAAACCAGTCAGTCTTAAAGGAAATCAACCCTGAATACTCATTGGAAGGACTGATGCTGAAGCTGAAGTTTCAGTATTTTGGTCACCTGATGTGAACAGCGACTCATTGGAAAAGTCCCTGATGCTGGGAAAGATTGGGGGCAGAAGGAGAAGAGGGCGTCAGAAGATGAGATGTCTGGATGGCGTTCCTGATGTAATGGACATGAACTCGGGCCTGCTGCAGGCCATGGGATTGCAAAGAGTCATACACGACTGGGCAACTGAACAACAATAATGGAAAAAAGAATGTAAACGTATATGTGTCTCCAACAGTGAAGAATTTCATCATCAAGTAACCATTAGGACAGTGTTTCTGGAAGAAGTTGAACTCCCCTGCTACTATACTCTAGGGCAACCTGCCTCCCCTAAGCTTAACATCTGACCTGAGTTGACCAAAGGCTAGTACTGACTAGACACTGCCCAGAAAAAACAGACAGGGCATGCATGGGGGTGTGTTGGGGAATGCAGATATTGTGAAGCAGAAGCACAGACCAGGAGCGATGAGTACCCCTTCAATCCCCCTCTACCTTCTGCTACATGTATGATCTGGAGCAAATTATGTAAGCTTTCTAAACTTCAGTGTCCTAATCCATAGTTCAGAGGTAATATTTGCACCTTTCTTTTAGGTTTATTGTGACGACTCAATGAGACCATCCAGGTAGCACACTTGTTATAGTTCTTAGCACTTGTCTCACTTTGGTGAGACACACTTGTTATAGTTCTTAGCACTTGTCTCACCAAGGTGAGACAAGCTGCATCACTGGAACCACCTAATTTGTCAGTTTTAGGTACATCTATTGCACCTGCTTTAAGATATATTTTTTCTTATGACTGATAGAAGAATGATATCAAAGGGAAGATTTGTCTTTATTTGCAAAACAAGACTATGGGAAATTTAGCCAAGACCAGAATATTAGCTAACATCATTAATTTTACCTAACTGTGTCATACAGAAGTGATTTTTAATAAAACAGCAAATCTATTTCCAAGATTGATTTAGTCTCTCGAGTCTCCAATAACATGCTCAAGTACCCACTGTCTTCATTCTTTTTGTAATTTTGATCACCTGCACTGAAACTAATCATTTCCCTTGGAGAAGGAAATGGCAACCCATTCCAGTATTCTTGCCTGGAAAATCCCATGGACGGAGGAGCCTGGGAGGCTACATTCCATGGGGTTGCAAAGAGTCAGACTCAATTGAGCGACTTCACTTTCACTTTCATACAGAATACTTTAAAGTTAGAGTTGCTTAAAAAAACAATTTCTTTTTGGTCATTTTCATCATCATCTGGGATCTGAGATAGTAACTTAAAGTAGACACAATGTTATCCTATGTCCAGTCTTTCTGTGTCAATCAGTAATTGCCTTTTTACTTCAGGATAACAAAATTATAACTATAATTCACATATTTCTAAGTTCATCTCAGCTCATTCACAAACAGTGCAGGGATGATCCTGATCATCAGTGGAAATGAAGTGTGGCATAGTTTATGTTTCTTATTATCACGTGGACCAGCCCACAAAATCTTTAGCTCATTCTCAATGCTCAAAGCATAGCCAGTTTTGAGGCATCAAGATTTTCTAAAGGTAAATGGAAATGTAACCTAAAGTCAGCAACTGAAATTTTATAACTTAACTTATTCTTTCATATTTTAGATGCTATCCTTTAAGCAATAAACCAAATATTTATGCAATTGCAGCTGATTAAAAATAAATGGTTATTAATAAGCATATTAATATATAGGTAAAAATTATCTGAAGATCTGCATAAGGAAATAACAGGGGATTTTTTTCTATAATCTGTATTCACCTTCTCATATTTAACATGTATTTATTGAGCCTCTAATACGAGTCAGGCATTGTACTTGGCACTGAAGATACAGAAATCAGCAAAGCAGATGTTATATCTGAACTCACGCTGGACTCCAATGTAAATGATAAAGAAGAAAGCGTACTATAAGTAAATTCCTTTATCACAAATAAAATGATGAGAAGAGTGAAAATTTTGAAGACGTCGCTTATGTAAACCAGAAAACTGGAAGTAAAAATCCAATGGGTCTTTATGCGCCAATATTTGTACTCATACAAGATTTAATACAATTTTTAAATTTTATAGTAGAAGACATGTCAAATGCAGTTTAAATTTCTCAGTCAGAGAAATTATATTTTCTTACAAGTGATTATTACATTTTTAGAGACAGACACAACAAATAATAAGAAGTTTTATTTAAGAGGAGAAACAAGCATGGGTTTGTTTTTTTTTTCTTTAGATGAAAGAGGTATAATAAATTTATGAGACCTCACATACAGCTATAATATAATAAATTAGAAGGATTAATAGAATTGTGAGCTACAGTAACCTGCACTAGTAGAATGCCTATTTTATGGAGCTTGATAATACAGTTTATCATTGACTCCATGGGAATTCCCACAATATATTAGCTGTGGTGTAACAATAAAGCACACACAGTAAGGGGCATGTCCCTTTTGACACACATTCTCTTCCCACACTTATTTTACCAGGGAAACAACTCTGGAGCAGTTTAATTAAACTCCACTGCAATGAATTAGTCCAGGTCTTAGCCCTCTGACAGAGAGGGGCCTGGCAGTACCACAGGGGTTTGTCCCCTTATGATACCAGAGACACTTCAGAAAACCTGGGGAAAAAAAATGTAGTGTCCCTCGAATGACAGTGTCACCAGGCAAGACTAGAGCTGTCAATCAGGTCACTGAAGGAAGCACTCACCCCCTTTGGAGAAGTGTTTATATTTCCCCATTTGTTGACCATGCAGCAGTCTTTTGGAAAACATCTAAATGCCCTGGGAAGGTTATATTCTATTGCACTGGTTGCAGCAAGATGCACTGATCACTTGAAAGAAAAATAGCTGTGTATTTTTAAAGTCCACTGTGTATTCATAGCTAGCTTTGGAAAAGCAAGTGAGAAAGTAATAACTGAAAATAAACTTAGGATGATGATTAGTTCAAATAAACTCTATTAGAAATACATATGAATAAAAACATTTTCATTCAAAGTAAAAACTCTCCAGCTAAACATGATCTAGAATATCCAAGATGGGAGGGTGTTACAGAAGACAGGTTATTTCCCCAGAGTTTCTGATCAACAGTGTAGTAAGGTTACACCCCACCCCCATGACAAAGGAAATCTTACATTATTGATGAATATGCTTATTTTATCTGAACACTGTTTATTAATTCATAACGGTGTTTGGAATTGAAAAATAAAAATTTACAGAACAATTACATTTTAAACAACTGCTTCTAGCTAGATGCATTGAATACTTAAGTGAGTAAACACACAAAGACCTCAAAAGAATGTATCAGACAATGGCAATTAGATCTCTAATAACCTGGCTCCGCTGGAATTACTGAGCTCTATTTAGATGCCAGACATGGCACCTTAGTGATGGGTACACCATGTCGCCACCCTGCCTCTGGCTGGGGACCCTGAGAAATGACAGCCCCATCAGGTGTCGTATAAAGCAGCTGACCTCACACTCTTAGCACTTGATCTTTGCACTGCAAGTGACCATTTGTCACTGTTGCCCAGAGATGAAACCCAGGTGACTCAATGTCACCACTGCCTTTTCAGAAGAATGAGATAATTACAAGTTTTTTTGTAAGTCTAAGACACAAGATGCAGATTTACTTAGAAAAATAATAGGCAAATTAAAAGCAAGGAATAGAATTCTTCATTCATAGGGAATATGCTTTCTAATCATTACAAAAATTATCTGGACTTGGAACTTTTTGACCAAAGGGAAGAAAGAATTATGGTTGCCTGAAAACTTTGTCCTAAATAGGTATCAGTGAATAAAAGTATTTCTACCAGAGTAAACACATTGGCATAGAGCATTCAGAAGCTTATTCACAAAAATATTTCTCTTTCCTTCTCAAACAAGGTATAGACATCTAAGATTAGTTTTTTCTATAAATTGGAGTTCACACCATAAAAAAATTCATTATTTGAATTATGACCATTATGACCATAACATTTTCAAGCTATGGGGATAGTATTATATCCTTTATTTGTTGTGCCTCAGAAATTCCAGAATTTGAGCCAGTTAGTTAAGAGATAAACTCCTCATATTTCTAGTCTTCTGGATTCTTGATCACCTCAGGTGATCCTGAAATCTCTGTGTTGATTTCAAAATAGCAGCTATTGTGTGTTAGTGATCTTGACCTGCAAGTTAGTTACTTGCAGGCACTGTGCTAAGTGCTTTATACAGTATATTTTATAAGTGCTTCATTTTAATTCTCACTAGAAGCACAGGAGTTTGGTATTACTATCATCATTTTGTTGATCAGCAAACTGAGAATCAGAAAACATGTTATTTACCCAAAAGCAACAGAGCTAATAGGGAGCAGAGCTTGGATTCAAACTGAGTCTCTCTAACTTTAAAAGAGATGAGTTAAATTCTTAGCTACATTATCTCACAAAATTAAAGTTTTAGAGAGCTTTTCTCACTAGTAAATATTTCCATACTGTAGTCTACTTGAAAAATACCTGATTTTTTTCAACAAGATTCCTGAGAGATTGAGTCAACTCTTATCTCTCTAAATCCATCCTATCAAGTAGTGACAGAGGCCAAAATATTGTTATACATGGGGAAGTCACTTTATTATATAGACTGAACTTAGTTGCTCACATGCATTGTGATTGTGTCCATTCTTCATAAACCTATGTCTCCATAGGAAGACAAAAGTGGAAAATTTTCTTTCCACTGGATATGTACCTCTGACACTGAAAGCAAAGCATTGCTTTAATTGTCAATGGAAGAGAAAACTGAAACTCAAAGCTATGATAAACTATCTGGAACCATTTTACTTCCCATCACTGCTTCCCAACTCCCAGCCTAACCCTTGGTTAGGAGAAATGGCATACATTTGGAATATATAATTTAATCACTTTTTAATTTATTGGAATTTGAAAAGCATGATGTATATTTTTGTGAATTCAGCATCTCAGTTTTAACATTCATGGCCCTTGCTTTCTTAATTTATATTCCCATATTTTCCTATTTTATAGTATTTATGAAACAAAGTTTAGCATCATCCTTTGAACCTTTTATTCAGAAATGACAAGCATATCAATGAAAAATAAGTTTTTTATAATTTCAATATTTCCATATAATTAGAATTAATATTTGGCTAACTTTGAATATGGTGGTCCATACCAACACTTTTTTAAAAAATTAAAACAATTTTAAAGTATTTTAAAATATTAAAATGCAAATATATAGAAAAACTTAAATATATAGCTGATGTCAAGAGAAAGAAAGAGAAACGACCAGGTGCCAGAAAGGAGCCAGAACAGGAAGCTTACAAGACACATGGAATCAAAGATATGGGCAAGTTACATGACCAGCTGCTAAAGTTTCATTTTCTATGCAGGAACAAGAGATTTTGCCTTCAACCTAGGCTCTGTAAAGAGACAGAAACCAGACTTTGCATGAAATTGAGGCCTCAAAAGAAATGTCTCTTCCATGTAAGAAAAGGACTCCATCCAAAGTTCAAGACAAAAAAGGACACTGTCACTTCCAAGGGCTCTTCAAGGTTTAGAAAAATAAACATTTATTTTCAAAAGTGAACATTCAGCATGTGTTATCTTGTGGCATAGGAATCTTTAAACTCCTCTCCTAAAAGGATTAAACTGAATAAAATTAAATCCAACTCGCTAATTTTAAACAAATAGGAAAGGAAAATGCAAAGCTACTCTGCATTAGCACTATAGAATTCTAAGATGACAGTTGTTTTCATTCAACATGATTCTCTGGCCCTGGACAAAAACACAGACAATCATCAATAAAGCTGATCTAAACTCCAAAGTACAAATCCTAAGAGGAAATGCTCCAACATGAATACAATAAGCAATATAAGAAATGGGGGGTGTAGAACCCGTGATCTTAGAGTAATAAGGTAATACGAAGGCAACTATAAACTAGGTGTGTTTTAAACTATCAAGGTGATAATAAAAAGAAAAAAACTATTAAAACAGAATAGAATATTATCTTAAAAATTAAGATATTGAAAAAATGTGTATAACTTCAGGAAAAAAGTAAAAGGAAATTTTGGAATTAAATATAGTAATTAAAAATATAAAGGGTGAATTACATACACAGCAGAATATATGGACCTGCAAGTCTAGAGAACTGAAAGATAGTTCTGAGGAAACTATCCAGGAGTAATATAGTAAGAAGAGAAGTGAAGAAGTAAGAAATATGAAAGAGAATAGAAGTAACATGGGAAATAAAAATGTTGAACACATAGGATATAGGAGTTCTAGGAGGAGAGAAATATGTTCAGTAAGATGATGCTTGGTCATTTGCTAAATTAATGAATGGCATGAATCATTTGATTTAAAAATCGTGAAGAGCCCAAAGCTCAATAATAAACATAAGTCTACTTCAAAACACTTCTTGCTGAAACTACAGAATATAAAAGCAGAAAGAAAATATTAAAAGCAAACATAAAGAAAAGAGAGTTTGTCTGCAAAGGAATAAAAATCAGACTGGCAATAGACTTATAAGAAGATAAAACAGGGGCCAGAAAAATAACTGTCAATCTAGAATTCTATAACTAGGTCAAATAGCACTCAAAGGCAAGAATGAACAGGTTTCAGGAAATACAAAGAAAGGGGAATAAACTAAATGACAATATGAAGAATAAAAAGATTCAGTAAGTGGAACATTCTCAAAAAAATGATCTGGTCTGGTATCTTAAAAATATCAACATCATGAGACTTCTCTGGTGGCACAGTGCATAAGAACCTACCTGCCAATGCAGGGGACATGGGTTCAATCCCCAGTATGAAAAGATTTCACATGCCATGGAGCAACTAAGCCCACGTGCCACAACTACTGAGTCCATGCGCTGCAACTATAGAGCCTGCATGCTGCAAATACTGAAACCTACATACCTAGAGCCTGTCCCCTGCAACAAGAAAAGCCACTCAATGAGAAGCCACGCACAGCAACGAAGAGTAGTCCCCACTTGCTGCAACTGCAGACGGCCCGCACAAAGCAACAAAGACCCACCACAGCCATAAATAAATGGCGAATGAAATGAAAGTCACTCAGTCGTGTCCGACTCTTTGAGACCCCATGGGACTGACTATACAGTCCATGGAATTCTCCAGGCCAGAATACTGGAGTGGGTAGCCATTCCCTTCTCCAGGGGATCTTCCCAACCCAGGGATTGAACCCAGGTCTCCTGTGTTGTAGGTGGATTCTTTAGCAGCTGAGCTACCAGAGAAGCCCATAAATAAATAAATAAGTTTTAAAAATCAATGTCATGAAAATAAGAGAGGCATAGACTCTACACTAGATTAAGAAAATTTAAGATATACAACAAATAAATGTGGTGTGTAGCTTTGGGTTGATTCTTGGTTTGAAAAAAGATTTTTTAAAATTGAAAACATGGACAAAATCTGGATATATAATCTGAGTATCAATTGATATTATAGAATTGTCAGTAAATGGTAATGAAATTTTATATATATTAGAGCTATTTTTAGTTTAGATAGAAGCTTAGAGAAGCATGCTGAACTCTTTGCAGTTAGGGACCATGTAGCACATATCTGTAAATTTATTTGTAAGTTGTTGAGCTAAAATATGTGTGCACATAGATAGCAGGTGCAAACATGGCAAAAAAAAAAGTTAATAAAATTTTTTAGTCTAGATGATAGGCATATGGGTGTATATGGTTCTATTTTTCTATCTGTTTGAAATTATCATAATTAAAAATAAGAGAGAAAGGATGATATATATTCATCCAAAAGATGTAGTAATACATTTTGGTAAGAAGGAAATTGAACTCAGGAAACAATGGTGAACAAAAAAGGTGGAAAGTAATCAATATAAATGATGAAAATAATGACTACTAGCAGGAAGCAGGCAAAACCAATGACGGAAATATGAAAATATGAAACACTCATGAAAATTTGAGAGGTCACTCAAGAGGTGCATCTTAAAGTTTATAATAAATATAAAGATGTATATTAATGAAAAGATTTTTAAAACAAGTATGCATATTTTAAAAGGTGAGGCATTCATTGGAAGAACAAAAATAAAACTATTACTTCAAAAGAATGAAAAACAAATTATACATGTCATTCTAGTAGTAAGCAAAATAAGAGAAATAAGAGAAAAGTAAGTAGAAAATTAAATATAACATAGTATAAATAAATAAAAATGCTCATTGTAGCAATAAGCAATAAGCATAAGTGGATTTCAATCACAAGTTAAAAGATTCTCAGATTGAATGTTTAAAATTGTATCTGTAGGGTACTTATTAAATCTACCACCAACAATCAACATGGATGAAACGCAAAAACATGCTGAGTTTTCTGAAAGTCGCAAAAGGATAAAATACTATGATACAACTTACATGAATGTTTAATACACACAAAAACCCTAAAACTATAATACACAAAATACTACTCAGCAATAAAAAAAATGGGTCATTTTTGAAAAGACAAAATTATAAAGAGGGTAGGGAGAGAAGTTGGATGTGATTATAAAGGGGGTAATGTGAGAGACAGGATTCCCAGGTGCCTCAGTGGTAAAGAATCTGCTTGCCAATGCAGGAGACACAGGAGACACAAGTTTGATTCCTGGGTGGGGAACATTCCCTGGAGAAGGAAATAGCAATCAACTCCAGTATTCTTGCCTGGAAAATCTCATGGACAGAGAGATAGCTGTCTGTTGGACTACTGTCTATGGGGTTGCAAAAAAGTCAGACATGACTTAGTAACTAAACAACAATGGTAACAACAATATGAGAGACATCATTGTGAGGATGGAATCATTCTGTACAGTGTAGAGGTGGCTATACCAATCTACACTGTGATGAAAATGATAGAACTTTATACAAATGCTGTACCAATGTTGTATTCCTGGTTTTAATATTGTATTATAGTTACATAAGAGGTAAGTATTGAGAGAAATTCAGTAAAGGGTACATATGACTTCCCTGTTCTAGCCTTTACAATTTCTAATGAGTCAATAATTATTTTAAAAAATAAAGATGTTTTTTAAATACTATTGCTGTTTTTAACTAAATATGTATATAGTGAAAGTATAAAAATATCTTGATTTGTTTTGTTACATGCTTGATACTTGATATCTATAAAATAATAATAGCAGTGACCCCGAAGATAAGAATTGTAATAAAAATGTTTGATCCTGTTATGGTATCAGAAAATAACCCACACAGACAAACCAAACAAGATATTTAAAGATGTGCTCGCTTCAGAAGCACATATACAAGATATTTAAAGAGCAATTTTTGATAATTCCTAAGACAACAGAAGTCCTGATTTTGCATGCTTCCCCTACAAATGAATTTCAGTTCACCATGGATTGGTTCAATAATCTGTCTCCCAAAAACATTCAAATTTCAGTTACCACCGTATTTTCAATGTGAGTGACTGCACAGATTACAAACCTCTCTGCTCACTCTTCAAGCCACAGATCACTTCATAAATCAAAGATGTACATCATGATCAGTAAGCAATCACATCACTTCTTTTCGAAGTCTGTTGGTTGGTGATCAATCACTAAGCATCTGTTATTCAGTTCACATGTAGACACTAAAGTGTATAGTTGTGTTGTATCCTTGGCTCACAGGGACAAACTCATGACATTTTACAAAAATAGATAAAGAGGATTTTGGCCAATAAAGATGGAAGTGCAGCAAAGAAATGTGGAAATGCTGAAGAAGAGAATCAAATATAAGTACAGTTATAGAAAGAATAATTGATTATGTGAATTTAGACACTGTTACCATCAGAGACTCTAGCAAAAGCAGCTTAGTGAAGGCAAACATAAGCGGAAAATGGCTATAATGAAAGGCTCAACATGTCCCTGAGAAAGTGACTCCAGCAGAAAGTTTCACATAAAAGGAATTCTCAGAGATATTTCCCCATGTTGAAATACATAGGATAAAACATTAGAAGTTATTCCAAACTTTAAAAGTATGGCAGTTGACTAACACATAGAAAAGATGCTTACTCTTTATGGCGAGTTTTACTCAAGAAGACAAGCATTGTTCAAACTATTATAAATAAGTTTTTATAAATAAAACATATTAATTCTCAATATTTCTAATGTTTTATATTATAGCATACTAAATATTAGTTTTAATATGTTTCATATGTTGCTGTGCATGTATTAATACATATTAATTATTGCATATTAATATATATTAACAGCAGAAGAGTCTTTGATGTTGTGAGACAAATGTTTAAAGATCATAGGACAATCATAATTTCTTCCCACTGAGTTTAAGACTGGTAGCACAGTTATTTTTACTGCCTCACACTACTGTGCAAAGTAATCTGCCTATATGGAAAGGGAGTGATGTACTTGTGCGTAAACTGAGTAATGACTCCAATCCCTTTTACTTTCTATATGACTTATGAGGTAAATAACACAAATAAGAGTTACTTATGATCCTCCTGCTGACCCTGTATGCTGTCATTTGACAGTCAAATCCCCTTTTTAATGGTTCTTCACATATTTTTAAGAAACAGAACTCTTGCTTCAAATGAAATCTGATGTGAAACAGCTTACTAAACAACAAATCAAGATTTTAGTTAAATTTATTTTGTTTATAAAGCTGATTAATGATAATTATGATGAATTAATGACTACATGAAAACTTTAGTCATTTTGACCCAGGCACCATATTTCTCTTAATTTTTTTGTTCATTATTCAGAGGTATAAATAGATAAATAGTGGCAAGCACTACCAATTCAAGTTACCCCCGAAATCCCTGAATAGTCTTCAATCAATCAGAGATGGTTAGTTTGTATAGATGAGTACATATGAAACTTAAAAAAAAAACCCATAGGTGGCCACTTTATTCCAAAATATGTGCAAGAATTTAAAAAAAGGAAAGAACACAAAAAAATTATCAGAACTATAATGAGACTTATTAAAGAAAGAGGTTTGTAGTGGCATTCTTTATAATAACTAAAAACTTTTAATGGATTTGACTTAAATATCCCAATTTAGATGAATTACTATGCAAAATATGGTAAGTTCAGAAACATTAAGCATCCATGAAAAATTATGTTTGTGAAAAGTTATGAACAATGAGAGGAAATGCATATAATAATAATTTAAATAGACTGTAAGATGATATACATGGGATGCAGCATAAGCATTAAATGACACAAAAGCTGCAGGCAGATTCCATTCTAGCAAAATCTCAAGTATAAGTACAAGGAGATGGGGATAGGAGTATAAGAAGATGGGGGTAGGAGTGTAGGGGAAGAGTTGCTACAGGATTTACTGGCCACTGCTTTGGTGTGGGGATCATGGTTTTCTGTCTTTCCTTACTGCACTTTAACTCTGAGGATGGGGACTAAATATGAATATTGATAAGATTCCTCAGAAAATTTCTCACCAAAAGAGTTCCCTGCTTTGTTACCCAAGTAACAAGGGTGTTTTGAGAACTGCCTCTAGGTCAGAAAGGGGAGCTTATTTGTTCTATGCAATTTTTATTAGAGAAGTATTTAAAAATATATTTATTGTAATTTTTACTTTGGAAAGTGTTGGAAACTCTAAAGATGCAGATAAACTCTAAAGACCAAGGTCCCTGGAATGTAGAATTGTGAATGTTTGACTGATTAATGAGAAGAAGGACTGATATCTGCATCTTTAGAGTTTCCAACACTTTGCAAAGTAAATAAATATATTTTTTTACAATAAACATATTTTTAAATACTTCTCTAATCAAAATTGCATAGAACAAATAAGCTCCCCTTTCTGACCTAGAGGTGGTTCTCAAAACACCCTTGCAGCTTGGGTAACAAAGCAGGGAACTCTTTTGGTGAGAAACTTTCTGAGGAATCTTATCTATATTATATTTAGTCCCCATCCTCAGAGTTAAAGTACAGTAAGGAAAGACAGAAAACCATGATTCCCACACCAAGGCAGTGGCCAGTAAATCCTGCAGAAGAGTAAACTCTTCCCCGACTACATTCCCATCCCAATCTTCTTGTATTCATAATACAGAATTTCCTAGAATGGAATCTACCTGCAGCTTTTGTGTCATTTAATGCTTTTAACAACTTAATGTGGTGGAAAAATATTAAATCATTCCTGAGAAATTTGGTTACAGCTTATATAAATAAGGAGTATGTGCCTGCTCAGTTGCTCAAGTCATGTCTGACTATTTGTGACCCTATGGACTGTAGCCCACCAGGCTCCTCTGTCCATGGGATTTTCCAGGCAAGACTACAGGAGTGGGTTGCCATTTCCTCCTCCAAGGGATCTTCCCAACCCAGAGATTGAACCTGCATCTCCCAAGTCTCCTGCATTACAGGCAAATTCTTTAGTACTGAGTCACCTGGGAAGCCCTGTATAAATAAGACATCTTTAGAAATACTATTATTTTATAAGGAAAGGATAAGGACAATGATTACTCTCTTAAAATACTAAACTCAGCAAATAATCAAATCAAACCAAACGAAAAGAAGCAAAACCAGAGAGAACAAAACGTGATCAAGTATCAATTTACCCAAAGTCATTCTTTGAAGGCAGTGTATTTGAAAAATAGTAGTATTAATATACAATGAACCTACGTGATGTTTCTCCATAGTTTCATCATCATTAAGTTGAGGGTCTATAAAATAGTCCAATTTTACTTTTGATTCTAATTATTTGTTGTAAAAAAATAGGCACATGACTTTTTAAATAAATTCAAATAGATTTAAGGCAGCAAAGTAGAAACAAGTAAATATCTCCCTCTACTCCAACCCAAAGCCCTACTCTCTGGATATAAAATTAATAATTTTTTGGGCCTCATCATAGAAATTTTGGGGAAATACTCAAGAAAACAAATACACATTAATTTTATGCATGTGAGAGGCATAATATACCTACTGTATCATCTTTTCGTCCTTAAAGATATATGCTGGTAAATCTTCCAAGTTAGCACATAAAAGTAAACTTCATTCTTTGTAATAGTTAAATGATATTTCATGCACAATTGTACTATTATTTACTTAACAATTTCATATTGATGCACATTGAAATTCCTTCCAGTTCTGACATTATAATCTACTGAAATGAACATGCTTGTACTTAAGGATGCTGCTGCTGCTGCTAAGTTGCTTCAGTCATGTACGACTCTGTGTGACCCCTTAGACGGCAGCCCACCAGGTTCCCCCATCCCTGGGGTTCTCCAGGCAAGAACACTAGAGTAGGTTGCCATTTCCTTCTCCAATGCATGAAAGTGAAAAGTGAAAGTGAAGTCGCTCAGTCGTGTCCGACTCTTAGCGACCCCATGGACTGCAGCCTACAAGGCTCCTCTGTCCATGGGATTTTCCAGGCAAGAGTACTGGAGTAGGGTGCCATTGCTTTCTCCGGTACTTAAGGATGAGTTCTTAGCAATAAAATTGCTGGACCAAAGGCATGTGCATTTTAATTGTTGAGAGATATTAACAAATTACCGTATACATATAAGTTTACACTAACTGCATATAGTAGTAATTCTTTTCCTTAAACCTTATCTTGTAGCATTATTCTATGATTGTAAAGCATATATACTATAAACAAATACAATTTCATCCACAGTTAGCCATCAGATTTTGATCATGTATTCCTCCATGTTATTCTTACCACTGGAAGTGTTTACCTTAGTTGTATAGTTGTTGAGTTTCTGATTAGGGTTCTAACTATGGAATCTAGTTGTACTGGATTTTGACACCCTTTTACAATGGAGGGAATAATTGTGTAATCTAATTTCTAGAAACTCAAATGTGTTAAAACTAACGTGAATGGTACACCCAAATGTTGTCATCAAAGAAATGTTTTTCAACAATAAGAGAGTAGTTATTAATTTCTGAATGATGTTCTTTGATTTCCACATATACTTTTTTCAAAATATAATATTTAAAAAGTTTTAGCACTCTTCATGCCCTCCAAAATAACTTTACAATGCTTATCAGATATTATCCTAACATCTCCCCAAAACAGATACATTTCAACCTTAGCAATATAATGAAAAATTAACTTATTAGCAGTGTAAAAATGAACAATTTCTTACCTTAAACTCTTAAACTTCTCCAATATTTCTCTTAAAAACTCTACAAAGTAGAAGCTGTGAAACATACGGTGCATCCAAGAAAGAAAGCTTTAAAATTTGGACACAAACACAAGGCAGTGGCTCTTTTAGAAGAGCATTTTCTCCACTGCAGACCAGCTGTAGGCAGTCTAGTTAATAGCCTTCAGAAAAGCTGTGCTGTGATATATTAATTTACACCTACTGTGCATTAAATGAGAAGCCAAAGGCCACGTACTGGGCACGTAACTTATTACCTCAACATAATATAGATATTACATTTACTAGTAAAAAATTTAAGGTACGATGTCTGGGAGTTTGTAGGCAACAAAGAAGTAAAGAGCCTGAGAAATTATGGTATAATTAGTTAACCCATGATGCCAAATCATCACTGGTGGCTCAGATGGTAAAGAATCTGCCTGCAGTGCAGGAGACCCAGGTTCGATCCCTGAGTTGAGAGGATCACCTGGAGAAGGGAAAGGTGACCCATCCCAATATTCTTGCCTGGAGAAACCCATGGACAGAGAAGCCCAGAGAGCTACAGTCCATGGGGTCGCAAAGAGTTGGACACGACTGAAATGACTTAGCACACACAAGTTTTGTCATAGCTTTCCCTCAGGAGCAAGAGTCTTTTAATTTCATAGCTGCAAGCACCTTCCATACTGATTTTGGATCACAAGAAAATGAAATCTGTCACCGCTTCCACTTTTTCCCCTTCTACATGTGTATGAAAGGGAAAGTGTTAGTTGCTCAGTTCTGTCCAACTCTTGGGTATATACTCTTTAATGTGTCTTTGTGTGTATTTGTGTTTTTTATGGATTTTATGTACTTCCATCTTTTATATGTCTTTTATATGTCTGTGTGTGTTTTCTTTTATATGTGTATACATCTATTAATATTTTACTTTTTGTTAACTGGAAATAGAACTGTCATATGACCCACCAATCCGACTGCTGGGCATACACACTGAGGAAATCAGAATTGAAACAGCCATATGTACCCCAGTGTTCACTGCAGCACTGTTTACAATAGCTAGGACACGGAAGCAATCTAGATGTCCATCAGCAGATGAATGGATAAGGAAGTTGTGGTACATATACACAACGGAATATTACTCAGCTATAAAAAAAGAATGCATTTAAGTCAGTTCTAATGAAGTGGATGAAACTGGAGCCTATTATACAGAGTGACATAAGTCAGAAAGAGAAACACCAATACAGTATATTAAAGCATATATATGGAATTTAGAAAGATGATAATGATGATCTTATATGCAAGGCAGCAAAAGAGAGACACAGATATAAAGAACAGAATACTGGACTCTGTGGGAGAAGGCAAGCGTGGGATGATATGAGAGAACAGCATTGAATCATGTATATTACCATATGTAAAATAGACGACCATTGCAAGTTCGATGCATGAAGCAGGGCATTCAAAGCTAGTGCTCTGGAACAACCCAGAGGGATGAGGTGGGGAGGGAGGTGGCAGGGGGGTTCAGGATGGGAGGGCACCTGTGTGCCCATAGCTGATCCATGTCGATGTGTGGCAGGGGACACCATAGTGTTGTGAAGTGATTGTCCTCCAATTAAAACAAATAAATAAAATTTTTTTAAAAACACCTAAAATTTCACACTCAAAAAAATAAATTTTAGTTTTTGATATACACACACACACACACACACACGTGTGCACACACATCCCTGTAAGAGGACTGGAAGGACATAAGCCAAATTCTTAACCATGCTTTATGCTATGTTCTTCCATATTGCTTCAATTTTTGGTAATAGTAATATAGCTATATATATTTTGTACAATTTAAAAAATATTTTAAAAAATAAAGTTTAGGCATTGTTTGGAAAATTATTCTTTAATAATTTTATATTTTGACTAAATACTGTAAGACTAAGTGAAAGGGAACTGTACAAAAACACTGCACCTAGTCAGCAGAGTCATTACTCACAGGCATACAGATTAATAATTCTGAAGTTGCTATACATTTATACTAGAATTGAACACATGAGTAAATTATCACTGATAGTGGGAGCAAAAAAATTTAGTGGGGAAGAAGGAAAGGTAAGAATGAACCATGTGGGGCAAAAAAATATAGCGGGGAAGAGGGGAAGGTAAGAATGAACCATGTGATACTATATTAGGTTTGAAATCATCAATATGAATCATTTTAAGTTAATATAGATATAGATGGACTAAGCAATAACTATCCATATGTGTATATACACAGGTTAGTATACATATCATCCATATATTTTCTAGCTCTGACCACTTAGAGTGCCTGGAAATAATAATATCACAGTAGCAGTGAACAAATCACGAACCTAGAACTTGGTTTCTAATACCATTCTCCAATATAAGGAACCAGGGATCCTTGGCACAGTGGCCAATTCTAGCACCAGATTAGGGAAAATGTAAGCTGATCTTGGAGCATCTTGCAGGGCCAGAAAGTAGGAAAATGACCCCCTAAAGGGGGGCACAGGTGGGGACACAGAAGTCAACATGACACAAAAGAACAATTTAAGCAACAAAACACATAAAGTGGTATTGAACTGTAACTCAGAGTATAAAATAAACATCTGAGCTCAAATGGATATAAATACACGATTAAATAAATAAGTTAAATAGAGGAGAAAAGAAAAATCTCCCATATGCAAGAGTTCCAAAGAGTTTGTATGGGTACTCACTACCTCAAGGAGGTAAAGCCTAACTCCTGTGACCCCTTGATTATGGGTTATACTTAGTGACTTGTTCAAAAGAGTGGAGTATGGAAATTTTTTTAAAAGGAAAAACAAATGTAACTTTATGGTTAAGAAAACCTGACAAACATTACATAGGCCAGGTGAACAAGGTTAACATCACTGGTGATAAGTCAAACTCACAACAAGTATACTTAATATACTGTGGCAGGAATCATCCTTTGTCCCCCTGATCATCCTCCCAAACAGATTCTTTACCATCTGAGCCACTAGAGAAGCTCCCCCAAACACCCATAACACTAGTCTAAACATGAGAAAAATATTGGACAATGCCAAATTAAGGGATGTTCTACAAAATGTCTGACTGGCACTCCTTAAAAATAAGGCAAGTCTGAGAAAATGCCACAGACCAGAGATGCTAAGGAGACATGACAACTAAGGGTAATGTGGTTTGCTACACAGAATCTTGGAACAGAAAAATGACACTACGGAAAAATCAGTGAAATCTGAATAAACTGTGGAGTTTAATTATTAATTGGGCTTCCCATGTAGCTCAGTCAGTAAAGCATCTATCTGCCTGCAATGCATTGAGACCTGGGTTCAATCCCTGAGTCGAGAAGTTCTCCTGGAGAAGGAAATGGCAACCCACTCCAGTCTTCTTGCTGGAGAATCCCATGGACAGAGGAGCCTGGCAGGCTACAGTTCATAGGATCTCAAGAGTGGGACACGACTTAGCACCATCTTTTTTCCTTCTTAATTATTAATAATGTATCAATATTTGGTTCACTGGCTTGACAAATGTGAACTAATGTAAGATGTTAATAAGGAAAACTGGGTGAAGGATGTACAAGAAGTTTGTACTATGATACAATTTTTTCTATTTAAATTCAAAATTGTTTAACACATTAAAATAGGTTTTTTTTATTTAACGTAAAATTTTCCATCTTAACCATTTCTAAGGAGAAAGTTCAGTAGTGTTAGGTATATTATCACTGTTATTTGCCAAATCTCTAAAATTTTTTCATTCTGCAGTGCTAAAACTCCACACCCATTAAACAACTACTCATGTCCCCCCTCCCCCCAGTCCCTGGCAACCACCATTCTGCTTTCTGTTTCTATGATTCTCACTACTCTAAATCCTCATCTAAGTGAAATCATAAACTATTTGTCTTTTTGTTACTGGCTTATTTCACTTAGCACAATGTCCTCAAAGTTCATTTATGTTGTAGTGTCAGTGGGCTGCTGTAACAGAATACCACAGACTGTGGCTTACTCAGCAGGCATTTATTTCTCATGGATCTGGAGCCTAGGAAGTCTGAGGATTGCAGATTTCTTTCCATTTCTTCACACCGTGGAGAGTGAGCTCTAGTCTCCTCCTTCTCTTAAAGGACACTAGCTCCATCATGGAGGCTCCATTTTCATGATCTTCAGTTCAGTTCAGTTCAGTTCAGTCGCTTAGTCATGACCAACTCTTTGCGACCCCATTACTCGCAGCAGGCCAGGCCTCCCTGTCCAGCACCAACTCCCGGAGTTCACTCACACTCACATCCATCGAGTCAGTGATGCCATCCAGCCATCTCATCCTCTGTCATCCCCTTCTCCTCTTGCTCCAATTCCTCCCAGCATCAGAGTCTTTCCCAATGAGTCAACTCTTCTCATGAGGTGGCCAAAGTACTGGAGTTTCAGCTTAAGCATCATTCCTTCCAAAGAAATCCCAGGACTGATCTCCTTCAGAATGGACTGGTTGGATCTCCTTGCAGTCCAAGGGACTCTCAAGAGTCTTCTCCAACAGCACAGTTCAAAAGCATCAATTCTTCGGCGCTCAGCTTTCTTCACAGTCCAACTTATCTAAACCTAATTTCTTGCCACAAGGCTTCACCTTCTAACACCATTACAATGAAAAGTAAGATTTCCCTATTCAGTCCATAATAGTCAAAGTTTCCCTTCTTTTTAAGGGAATATATATATACATATAGATATAGATATATATGCCACATTGCCACATATTTCCATCCACTGACACAGAGGTTGTTTCTACTGCTTGGCTGTTGTGAATACTGATGCTATAAACACAGGTGTGCAAATATTTGTTGGGGTATATATCCAGAAATGGAATTGCTAAATTGTACAGTAATTTTATTTCTAATTTAAGTTTCAGGGTTAAGTCTTTGATTCATTTCAATTAATTTTTGTATATGATATTAGATAAGGTACAACTTAATTATCTTGATAGTGGATATCCAGTTTTCCTAAAACCATTTGTTAAAGAGACCATCCTTTTCCCATCGAATCATATTGGCATCCTTGTTTAAAATCATTTGACCATATATGTTAGTTTAGTTTTGTACTATCTAATGTATTTAATTGGTTTACATGCTTGACTTTATGCTAGTACCACAATGTTTTGATCATTATAGCTGCATTTAAGTTTTGAAAACAGGAATTTTAAGACCTCTAACTTTGTTGATCTTTTTGAAGAATTTTTGGTTATTCAGCTTCTTGAAATGACATACAAATTTTAGTACATTTTACATAAATCTAAAATTATTCTAAAATTAAAAATTTATCCAAATTTTCACAGATATTTTTACCTATCAACAAATATAGATATTCCTATGTATTTTAATGACAATGAAATATAACATTGTATGTAACCATTAAACTGATACAATTTCTTATTGATGGACAATTAGGATTTTGCCAAGGTTATGCTCTACAAACTAATTCAGTGAACATTATTGTGCATATATCTTTTCTAACAAGGGCAATTATCATTTCAGATGTCAGCACTTGGAGCAATTGCTAAATCAAAGATATGTTCATTTTAAATGTTGATTTATGCCAAACTACACTATAGGAGTAACAGGCAAGTTTGGCATTGGACTACAAAATGATGCAGGGCAAAGGCTAACAGAGTTTTGCCAAGAGAATGCACTGGTCATAGCAAACACCCTCTTCCAACAACACAAGAGAAGACTCTACACATGGACATCACCAGACAGTCAATACCAAAATCAGATTGGTTATATTCTTTGCAGTCGAAGATGGAGAAGCTCTCTACAGTCAGCAAAAACCAAACCAGGAGCTAACTGTGACTAAGAACATGAATGCCTTATTGCCAAATTCAGACTTAAATTGAGAAAGTAGGGAAAAACACTAGGCCATTCAGGTACGAACTAAATCAAATATCTTACGATTATACAGTGGAAGTGACAAACAGATTCAAGGGATTAGATCTGATAGAGTGCCTGAAGAACTATGGATGGAGGTTCATGACATTGTATAGCAGATAGTGATCGAGACCATTCCCAAGAAAAAGAAATGCAAAAAGTCAAGACTGTTGTCTGAGGAGGGCTTACAAATAGCTGAGAAAAGAAGAGAAGCTAAAGGCAAAGGAGAAAAGGAAAGATAAACCCATTTGAATGCAGAGTTCCAAAGAATAGCAAGGAGAAATAAGAAAGCCTTCCTCAGTGATCAATGCAAAGAAATAGAGGAAAACAATAGAATGGGAAAGACTAGAGATCTCCTCAAGAAAATTAGAGCTACCAAGGGAATATTTCATGCAAAGATGAGCACAATAAAGGACATAAATGGTATGGATCCAACAGAAGCAGAAGATATTAAGAAAAAAAAGGTGGCAAGAACACACAGAAGAATGATACAAAAAAGATCTTAATAATCCAGATACCCATGTTGGTGTGATCACTCACCTAAAGCCAGACATCTTGGAGTCTGAAGTCAAGTAGGCCTTAGGAAGCATCATTATGAACAAACCTAGTGGAGGTGATGGAATTCCAACTGAGCTATTTCAAATTCTAAAAGATGGTGCTGTGAAAGTGTTGCACTCAGTATGCCAGCAAATTTGGAAAACTCAGCAGTGGCTGCAGAACTGGAAAAGGTCAGTTTTCATTTCAAACCCAAAGAAAGGCAATACCAAAGAATGTTCAAACTACCACACAATTGCACTCATCTACACACTAGCAAGGTAATACTCAAAATTCTACAAGCAAGGCTTCAACAGTATGTGAACCAAGAAATTCCAGATGTTCAAGTTGGATTTAGAAAAGGCAGAGGAACCAGAGATCAAATTGCCAACATCAGTTGGATCATAGAAAAAGCAAGAGAATTCCAGAAAAATACCTAATTCTGCTTTATTGATTATGCTAAAGCCTTTGTCTGTGTGGATCACAATAAACTGTGGAAAATTCTTAAGAGATGGGAATACCAGACCACCTTACTTGTCTCCTGAGAAATCTGTATGCAAGTCAAGAAACAACAGTTAGAACCGGACATGGAATGATAGACTGGTTCCAAATTGGGAAATGAGTACATCAAGGCTGCATACTGTCACCCTGCTTATTTAACTTATATGCAGAGTACACTATGCAAAGTGCTGGGGCAGATGAAGTGCAAGCTGGAATCAAGATTGCCAGGAGAAATATCAATAACCTCAGATATGCAGATGACACCACCCTTATGGTAGTAAGTGAAGAGGAATTCAAAAGCCTCTTGATGAAAGTGAAAGAGAATGAAAAATCTGGTTTAAAACTCAACATTCAAGAATGAAGATCATGGCATCCAGTCCCATCACTTCATGGCAAACAGATGGGGAAACAATGGAAACAGTGACAGACTTTATTTTCTTAGACTCCAAAATCACTGTAGATTGTGACTGCAGCCATGAAATTAAAAGACACTTACTCCTTGGAAGAAAAGCTTTGACAAACCTAGAAAGCATATTCAAAAGCAGAGACATTATTTTGCTAACAAAGATCTAGTCAAAGCTATGGCTTTTCCATTAGTCATGTACGGATGTGAGTGTTGGACCATAAAGAAAGCTGAGTGCTGAAGAATTGATGCTTTTGAGTTATGTTGTTGGAGAAGATTCTTGAGAGTTCCTTGAACTGCAAGGAGATCAAACCAGTCAATCCTATAGGAAATGAGTCCTGAATATTCATTGGAAAGACTGATGCTGCTGCTGAAGCTCCAATACTTTGACCAGCTGACTCATTGGAAAAGACCCTGATGCTGGGAAAGATTGAAGGCAGGAGGAGAAGGGGACGACAGAGGATGGGATGGTTGGATGGCATCAGCAACTCAATGGACAAGAGTTTGAGCAAGCTTCGGGAGTTGGTGATGAACATGGAAGCCTGGCATGCTGCCCCGTCCACGGCACCGCAAAGAGCTGGACATGACTGAACAACTGAACCAAACTGATACCATAGATTAGTATTATCAATGTTTCCACAATGCATAAGAGAGTTTACCCTTGTCTCCTTAGAGTTTTGTTTATTCTTTTCATCTCTCCTAACTGATGGGCTAAATTTGATTTCTCCTTGTTGCTTAACTGCATTCATTTGTAATCACGTAAACCTTAAAATCAAGTGTTACATCCTCAGATTATTATTTCAAAAAAAATTACAAAAACTTTTTTTCCAATTGTCTTCAGTAAAAATGTTTCTAGATGTCAAGCCATAGAAACTTACTATAACTAACTTTTGGACTTCCCTGGTGGCTCAGACGATAAAGCGTCTGCCTACAGTGCGGGAGACCTGGGTTCGATCCCTGGGTCAGGAAGATCCTCTGGAGAAGGAAATGGCAACCCAGTCCAGTGTTCTTCCCTGGAGAATCCCAGGGATGGGGGAGCCTGGTGGGCTGCTGTCTATGGGGTCGCACAGAGTCGGACACGACTGAAGCGACTTAGCAGCAGCAGCAGCAACATACTAGAACCAAATCAGTGAACTGACGGTAGTTGAAGGATCAGGTTTTATAAATAGGAGGTGGGAGCTTCTGAGGTTAAGGCCAAAAGAACCATAGGTATGGTCCCTAAAATTGGAGGATTTAATCAGCATATTGCCACACATGCAATGGATAACTTTCAGCTATTCTTTATATCTTTTATTCAATATTCCAAAGTCCTGAAAAAGAAGTGTCTAATTGGCTAGGTATAAATCACATTCCTGCTCTTTGGCTGCACTAGGGAGAAAGAAAACTGAGTCCTTCATTTTCCACAGGGGGAAGTTATTTCTGTCTCTCATCAAGTAAACAAATAATGGAGATTCTCTGGTAGAAAGATGGGAATGCTATTAAAGACAGACTGAGATGATGAGCTGCCTGCAGATTGACAAATATCAACTAAATGGGGGCAAAAAAATGCTCAAGCTTAACACCTAATAAATTTTTTCTGTATCTATAATTGATAATTAGTTAAAGAATACTAGGTGAGCATACCTTCAGATTGACATTATTGGTATCCTTAATCTGTGCTTATAAATTTCTTTAACTAAATATTTTGGACATTTTTCATCTTCAGCAAAAGCTAGTATGCACACACACATGAATTCATATTTCTAACATGTTAATTTCAATTAAGTATTGAAATGTAAAGTCCCCTATGAATCCAAGAACCTCAAAAATATTACAATGATCCATCTTAATAATACTCCTGAGCAAAGAAACTCCTCTCCTGAAATGAATTCTACAAGCATATGTTTGAGATTCAGTTAACAAAGCAAAAAAATTCTTTATGACATTACAAAGTTAGCTGGTCAAAAAAGACAAACCTATAAATCTTTATGTTTTAAAAAAATGATATGCTTTTTTATGGCTGAGTAATATTCCATTGTATATCTGTACCATTATGCAGAATGAAGTAAGTCAGGAAAACAAATATCGTAATCCCAAAGAAAGGCAATGCCAAAGAATGCTCAAACTACTGCACAATTGCACTCATCTCACACGTTAGTAAAGTAATGCTCAAAATTCTCCAAGCCAGGCTTCAGCAATACATGAACTATGAAATTCCAAATGTTCAAGCTGGTTTTAGAAAAGGCAGAGGAACCAGAGATCAAATTGCCAACATCTGCTGGATCATCAAAAAAGCAAGAGAGTTCTAGAAAAACATCTACTTCTGCTTTATTGACTATGCCAAAGCCTTTGACTGTGTGGATCACAATCAACTGTGGAAAATTCTGAAAGAGATGGGAATACCAGACCACCTGGCCTGCCTCTTGAGAAATCTGTAAGCAGGTCAGGAAGCAACAGTTAGAACTGGACATGGAACCACAGACTGCTTCCAAGTAGGAAAAGGAGTACGTCAAGGCTGTATATTGTCACCATGCTTATTTAACTTATATACAGAGTACATCATGAGAAATGCTGGGCTGGAAGAAGCACAAGCTGGAATCAAGATTGCCGGGAGAAATCTCAATAACCTCAGATATGCAGATGGCACCACCCTTATGGCAGAAAGTGAAGAAGAACTAAAGAGCCTCTTGATGAAAGTGAAGTGGAGAGTGAAAAGTTGGCTTAAAGCTCAACATTCAGAAAACTAAGATCATGGCATCTGGTCCCATCACTTCATGGGAAATAGATGGGGAAACAGTGGAAACAGTGTCAGACTTTATTTTGTTGGGCTCCAGAAACACTGCAGATGGTGATTGCAGGCATGAAATACAAGATGCTTACTCCTTGGAAGGAAAGTTATGACCAACCTGCCGCTGCTGCTGCTGCTAAGTCGCTTCAGTCGTGTCCGACTCTGTGCAACCCCATAGATGGCAGCCCACCAGGCTCCCCCGTCCCTGGGATTCTCCAGGCAAGAACACCGGAGTGGGTTGCCATTTCCTTCTCCAATGCATGAAAGTGAAAAGTGAAAGTGAAGTCACTCAGTCGTGTCTGACTCTTGGCGACCCCGTAGACTGCAGACTACCAGACTCCTCTGTCCATGGGGTTTTTCAGGCAAGAGTACGGAGTGGGGTGCCATTGCATAGCATATTCAAAAGCAGAGATATTACTTTGCCAACAAAGGTCCGTCTAGTCAAGGCTATGGTTTTTCCAGTGGATGTGTATGGATGTGAGAGTTGGACTGTGAAGAAAGCAGAGCGCCGAAGAATTGATGCTTTTGAACTGTGCTGTTGGAGAAGTTGAGAGTCCCTTGGACTGCAAGGAGATCCAACCAGTCCATTCTGAAGGAGATCAGTCCTGGGTGCTCATTGGAAGGACTGATGCTGAAGCTGAAACTCCAGTACTTTGGCCACCTCATGCAAAGAGTTGACTCATTGGAAAAGACTCTGATGCTGGGAGGGATTGGGGGCAGGAGGAGAAGGGGACGACGGAGGATGAGATGGCTGGATGGCATCACCGACACGATGGACATGAGTTTGAGTGAACTTCGGGAGTTGGTGCTGGACAGGGAGGCCTGGTGTGCTGCGATTCATAGGGTCACAAAGAGTCACACACGACTGAGCGACTGAACTGAACTGAACTGAACTGAACTGAATGCATATACATGGAATCTAGAAAAATTGAATTGATGAACCTATTTTCAGGGAAGGAATGGGGATGAAGATAGAGAGAACAGACTTGTGGACACAGTGCGGGGGGAGGAGAGACTGAGATGAATGGAGAAAGTAGCATCAAAATATATACACTATCATATGGAAAATAGATACCTTGTAAGAACTTGCTATATGACAGAGGGAGCCCAGCTTGGTACTCTGAGATAACCTAGACGGACAGGATGAGGGAAGGAGAGGGTGGCTCACCAGGGAGGGGATATACGTATATTCATGGCTGATTTGTGTTGTTGAATGGCAGAAACCTGGGCTCAGATAGTAAACAATCTGCCTGCAATGCTAGAAACTCAGGTTTGATCCAGGATCTGGGAGATCCCCTGGAGAAGGGAATGGCAATCCACTCCAGTATTCCTGCCTGGAGAATCTCATGGACAGAGGAGCCTGGCAGGCTACAGTCTACGGGGTCACAAAGAGTCAGACAGGACTGAGCGACTAACACATACATGGCAGAAACCAACACAACATTGTAAAGCAATTTTCCTCCAATTAAAAAGTAAATTTAAAAGATGATATGACAATTTTGTAGATTTTTTAGCCTTTTTGAGATACTATAAAATACCTAAGTAGTTTGCCAGAATTATTTACTTTTCAGCCAATGATTTAAACTTCACAAACACTGTTTCAAAGATGGTAGAGAAAATGTCTAAGATTCATTTTACTCCTTATCCTAAAGTAATCAGCCTAACCCTTATCAAAACTTATTATAGTTAGCCAAAATGGAAATTACATCTGAGGTGAACAGTTTAAATCATCAGGGAAAAAAGTGGAAGATATTATATAGTGAAGATGTCCTTGGGCTAATTAAAATAATGTCAAATATCACAAAAACTACTTTTTAAATCTGAGCTTTTGGCAAATGAAGGGGTGAGAAGTCTTGTTATTTTCAGGCAGGAAGGTGGAAAGTAGACAACTGCTCTCCCAATTCCAGCCATTTTTCTTAGATCATAAATTGTAACCACCTTATGCATTTCACTTGGTTCCAAATTGCATTTGGTTATGGGTATTCCCTGAAACAAAATCCATTCTCAAAGAACAAAAATTCATGACCAAGAGGATATTGGGTCTATAATTCAACCTTTCCCTGAAACTGTACCTCAGTGTATGACTGTAATGTTTATGCTCATGGAAGTATTCTGCTATACATGGATTCTATTCTTAACTTATATGTTAAATTTATAATATCTCTTGGTATAAACATTACTCTTTGATAACACTGCTGCTGCTGCTAATTCGCTTCAGTCGTGTCCGACCGACTCTGTGTGACCCCATAGATGGCAGCCCACCAGGCTCCCCTGTCCCTGGGATTCTCCAGGCAAGAACACTGGAGTGGGTTGCCATTTCCTTCTCCAACGCATGAAAAGTGAAAAGTGAAAATGAAGTTGCTCAGTCGTGTCTGACTCCTAGCGACTCCATGGACTGCAGCACACCCTTAAAAGATTCTCCCCCTCAGAATGCACTGAGTTATTGTGAGATAAATGACCCTTGAAAACCTCAGTGATTACAACACAGGCATCTACAGATCCAGTCCATGCAGTCTTCACTGGACTTCATCTGGACTCCCAGCCTTACAGAATTGTTCCTATTGGGAATATCATTGGTTTTCTTTGTAGTGTCAAAGAAAGAGAGCATGAGAAAATAAATCTCTGTCCAGAGGTGGTATCAGCAAGGCAAGTCACCTCACCTTACCTGAGTTCAACAGGGTGGCGATACATTAACCTTATTCAGGAAGGGGCAACGAAATGTTGGGAAACAATCTCCCAGAAATATGTTCTTACTCGTTAAGAGTTGTCAAAATTACATGTTTGAGCTTGAAAAGTTAAGGACAAGACCCTCAAAATATTTGCCACTTTGGGGGACATCTTAGATGCTCCAGTAGTTACACTCTGCTCTCTTTCAACCTGCAGTTGAACATCTTTCTAGTATCTAATATTAACTGTTAATGCTCTGTTAACATCTATAATGAAATAAGTGGCATTAGTTTACAGTTAAACATTGGAGGTCCCCTGAAGCCAACACTAGACCAGCTATGCCACTCTGCATCTTCAGAGAAGAAGGGGAGTCCTTTTCAGGGTGGAGACGATAGACTACTCTTTCTGTTACTCTGCATCCTACAGTAAACCTAAAGCAAACAATCTAGATATACTGGGGATCAACCTACTGTGTAGAGGATTGCAGCCTCTCTTCCTCTCTTGCCCAGAAAACTTGCCTACCTGCTATTAGTGCTTGAAATTTTTTGATAGTTTTAAATTTTGAGAATGTACCTGCTTAAGCCTATTATCATGTTGGTATGGCAAAATTCTAGAATTTTTCTATTTTTAACTCATTGATATAGAAAAACTTCACCATAAAGATACTTGGCTGTTAGGATATTTGAAGTCTGTGAATCAGTGAACACATTTTGTAGGGCCTCCCAGATGGCTCAGTGGTAAAGAATCCACATGCAATTCAGGAGATGAGGATTCAATTCCTGGGTCAGGAAGATCCCCTGAAGGAGGAAATGACAACCCACTCCAGTCTACTTGCCTGGGAAATCCTATGAACAGAGGCGTCTGGTGGGCTGCAGTCCACAGGGTCACAAAGAGTCAGACACGACTAAGCAACTGAGCACACATGCATATTCTGTAGATGCCCAATGATTAAAACTAAAATAAGGCCTCTCATAAACTAGAGAATGCTAGCTAAAGTCATGTAAGAAACATACAGGTGTGACACTGCATAGTAACTCGAAGGAACTACCTAATAGATGCCATCTATTAACTACATAGCATTTATTTTGTTGTTTACTTTCAGTTCCATACTTAAAAATGACAAGAGGGTGCCTTCAAAAATATTTACATTAAATTTGATAAAACTGATATATTAATGAGTTAATTTGTTTGATGAATAAAAGAAATAACCAAAGAATTCACAAAAGGAAAGTATTAATAAAAAACTTTTTACTTGATGTTTTACTTCTTCCATAATCAACAAAATATAAACTATTTTTTCCTTCTAATTGGCATAGAATTTTTAAAAAAATTTTGAACAAGTCATTCAAAATAGGTGAATATGTGTCTTTTGTATACAACTAAAAAAGTATAATTTCAGTGTGAATATCTTCAATATAACCTACATAGCATTCTTGTCAAAAATTATTAACCTGAATATAGCCATGATAAATATTTTTTAATATAAATTTATTTTAATTGGAGGCTAATTACTTTACAATATGGTATTGGTTTTGCCATACATTGACATGAATCCACCACAGGTATACACATGGTCCCCATCCTGAACCCCCCTCCCCCCTCCCTCCCCATACCATCCCTCTGGGTCATCCCAGTGCACCAGCCCCGAGCATCCTGTATCATACATCGAACCTGGACTGGTGATTTGTTTCACATATGATAATATACATGTTTCAATGCCATTCTCCAAAATCATCTCACCCTTGCCCTCTCCCACAGAGTACAGAAGACTGTTTGATACATCTGTGTCTCTTTTGCTGTCTTGCATACAGGGTTATCATTACCATCTTTCTAAATTCCATATATGTGTATTAGCATACTGTATCGGTGTTTTTCTTTCTGGCTTTCTTCACTCTGTATAATCGGCTCCAGTTTCATCCACCTCATTAGAATTGATTCAAATGTATTCTTTTAAATGGCTGAGTAATACTCCATTGTGTATATGTACCACAGCTTTCTTATCCATTCTTCTGCTGATGGACATCTAGGTTGCTTCCATGTCCTGGCTTTTAAAAAAAATTATTAACCTGAATATAGCCATGAGAAACATTTTTTAAGTCCATTTTATGGAAAAGTCTACAAGACAATTGGCTTGAACTGTTCAAAAATACAAAGGTCAATGTTGTTTTTTAGTTGTTAAGTCTTGTCCGACTCTTTTGCAATCCTGTGGACTGTAGCCTGCCAGGCTCCTCTGTCCATGGGATTTCCCAGGCTAGAATACCTGAGTGGGTTGTCATTTCCTTCTCCAGGGGGTGTTCCCCACCCAGGCACTGAATCCATATTTCCTGCATTGTAGGCAGTTCCTTTACCACTGAGCAACCTGAGAAGCTCCCACAAAGGTCATTATAAAGGAAAAAAAAAATAGTGGGAGTAGGAATATTCTAGATTGAAGGAGACTATTTAAATAGGAGACTAAACAGTCTTCTTTAATCTAATGATAACTATACGCAGTGTGTAACCCTTGACTGGCCCCTGGATTGAAAGGGAGGAAAGAAGGAAGGGGAGGGAGGTGGTAAGTAAAGAGGAGGCAGGAAAGGACAAAGGAAAGCTATAGAGCTATATAAAAGGCATTTGGGAAACAGCTGAGGACATCTGGACATGGACTGCATTTTAGAATCTATTATTATACTGTTAAATTCTTGAGAAAATAGTATTGAGATTTTGTAGGAGAGCATCCTTGCTTTTGGGAAATACACAGTAAGACACTGAAGAAGAAGATATGATGTCTGAGACTTTCAAAGGGTTCAGCAACAAAAACAACAAAGAAAATTCAATACTAGGCATTAATCACAATATCATCCATAATAATAATGATTATAGTCTAAATATTCACAGTTTAAATGTCTATATAATGAGGTCGTATATTTTAAAATATGTTTTTAACTAGTTTTTCCTCATGGACTATATATTATTTAAGGGATGCTTTTCTGAAAGGCTGATTTTTTTCAAATGACATAATTTTTAATGTGACTTCTTTGAAATATAAGGAGTACCAAAGGATCACCAAATTTAATGCAAAGACTAGTAAGGATTTTTTTTTTAAACTAGTGAGATGGTTGGATGGCATCACTGACTCAATGGACATGAGTTTGAGCAAGCTCCAGGAGTTAGTGATGGAGAGGGAAGCCTGGCATGCTGCAGTCCATGGGGTCACGAAGAGTGGGACACAACTGAGCAACTGAACTGAACTGAGTAAGTTTCTGAAGTAGCATTCCAGTTTCTCACTGATCAATTCCTTCATATTGAAGGATTCCATGCAAACAAACCCACTGGCAAAAATGTGATAAAGATACACATTATAGTTTCAAACTTTGTTCCCTGTTGTCAAAACAAGGACAGGGTAGGAAAGAAAATGGAGACAGCGGCCAGTCAGGTATGTACTACGTAGTTTAAGAAGGCTGAAAAAGTAGATTTTTAAAACACTTTCATATATTCTGGAATAGGTTAGACAATAAGCATTATCAGGTAACACCTTATTAGCAAAATGCAAGAAATATTCAAGAAGAGTAATCATGAGGAAGGAAAAACAAAGCGCTGAAGCATAAAATGTCATAAAGACAAACTTTTCCTACTACTCTTTTTCTAGGATCAGTCCTGGCACCCACATAAAACTTTCTCTCTAGATTCCTTTCCATTGTACCCTGAGCAATAATCTTATCTCTGGCATATAAGCATAGGTTACTGATTTGTTCTATCTCCCTCTTGCCAAACAACAGGAAGAGCAGAGAGACTAGAATTGCAATGTCTTAGGTCTACCGTCTACCAATGGGACCACTTGGAAAGGCAGTTTTCCTGTGGAACCTGTCTTCTCTGACTGAAACCTATTCAGTAAGCCTGTTCATTCCTGACCTCCTGCCCCCTTGACACTGATCTGTCCTAAAGGGGATGCCAATATATCGTCTGTCAAATTTATATTAGAAAGCCAGAGCCTAAGGTCCCTATTTCTATATTGCACACAATGCTTTATGTCAAACTTTGATAAACATGAAATCACATTTTCAAAGGTTAAAAAACAAGTGTCAGTCAGTCAAAAATAGTTGATCACTGTGAGTGTCTCACTGGTTGACCTTGAACTCTTTCATGACTCTGAGGTCAATGGCATGTCATTAGAAGAGGAATTTCTTATAGATTTATGATAAGCTCACTTCTTTGACTATGATCTTGACATTAGAAACCATTTTAAGTTGTCCATCTTCAAACACCTAGTGAATGAAAGCATAAAGCTATAAAGGGATTGATCATGCTTTCAATTGTGCAATGAACTATTTTCATGCTATGAAATAGATGTTAATAGGAGTTAATACATGCATATCTATGAGACAAAGAATCCTAAGATTTCAACAAAATCTAAGACTCAATAAAAAGGGACAAGGTGGAAGAAAAATAAAACAAAGAAATGTTCAGTATTTACCACACAGTCCATTTCCACTTCTATTTTAATTATATATGATAGGAGAAAGCTAGCAGGTAGATTATGTAAGTATATTCAAAGGTCTGAAAGACTTATGAAATTCAATTTCATTATATTATGGCTAGAGAAAAAAATTTAAATATTGCTCTTAGATTTCTTATATGCCACACAAATATATTAATTAATGCTATAGAAGATTGTCAGAGTCAGTTTTTAATATGAAATACTAAGGGATTAAATATAACCCAAGACAGGGTTACTCCATTTAAATAATAGAAAGTGTCATGTACATTTCTTAATTACTTGCAAAATGTGGTTCTTTCCTAGAAATAATGTTTTGTGGGTTAGTCTTTATTTCTTTGGCTGGTTTTGACTACCTGAAAAATACAAAGAGAAGAAAGAAGTTAATTTGCATCTCTCTTCAGTTTCTCCAAATATCAAAATTATGAGCAACCAGAGTTTATGAGCAATCTGAATTGCACAGATCTGTTGCAGACATAATCACAGATGATTATGACAAACATACTTTTTTTTTTCATTCTTTGAATATTAAAAGTTAGCTTATTACCACCTTTCCAGAAATGCTTAATGGAAATAAAATATATCTCATAACTTCTTAACTATGATTTTAAAGAAAGTGATAACCACTTGAGTGTTCTGCAGAAATACAAGGGCATAAATATAGGCTGCTGTCCCTAAATACGAGTTAAGCTGTGGGTTTCAAATGTTTTCAGTCATATGATATTCTGTACTGTGTCTTTCATATCAGATGAAATATGATGAAAACAATGATGGGTAGCTTTATAAATATTTAGCAAACACAATTCTTTCGAGTTTCCAACTCTGATCATCAAGTCCATCATATTTTGGTCTATGTGCATTTCCTTACTGCCATTTCCTAAGACTTAAGTAAAGATGGTCACTAAGGGGAAGACAGCCCATAAACCCTATACTTAGTAACTTTAGCCTCACATCTACTTGCAGGAGATATACATGACAGATCTATTGTTCTGTATTAGCAGGACACTGTCCCAGTATATGAACACATGCAAACTACTCAGGAAGGCCTTTGAATATTTAAGGCAAGACACTAGTGGCTCATCCCAGTGGGAACCGAAGAAAAGGGGAACCTGATTAAATTTAATGTCATTGTCACTTTTTTTTCATTGCGAAGAATTATATAGGTAGCCATAGCTACCACACTGTTCAGACAGCATGACCACAATATTCCCCTCAGAGGTTGGCGTCAAGGACTGAATTATTCACTCAAAGAATGTGATTCATTGCTGGATGTGGTTCTTACAAGATTAAAAGAGTCATCAGTATATAAAATTCACATACATATTCTAAGGGTGAAACTAAAACCACTGCAACCTTTTGATCACTGATTAGGTTTTATAAGAATAATCTGTTAAAAATTACATATTTTTAGTATAGTTTGGACTGTGAATCCAGGTCTCTCTCTATCTCTTTAATTTAAAAATCACTTTGAAGTTTAAAAGTTTTCATATAAACTGTTGAAAGAGTTTAGAACAAGACCTCTTCTTATTCCTATTCCTTTTTAAAGGGAAGCTATTGAATCAATATTTAATTATGCTAGTCTACGGTATGTACATCTCTGAGTAAAAACTGCTAATTCACAAAAAATTTTCAGCATCAGCAAATAAGCATTATAATAAAATAACAATGTTTATCACACACACTGTCCTATTTATAATTTTCCTTGTCCCAGGTAAATATTTTCAAATTTCTAGAGTAATTTCTATACACATATTTCACCTAAAGTCAAATAAATATATTTTAAAAAATAAGATAGTTGAAAATTTAAATTTCAGATAGTTTTCACTTACTCGTCTAATCAAATAATACCTCTCACAGAAGAAAACATGCTATTATTTAGCCATGTATGTTAAATTTCTGATTTTTTTTTTACTAATATCAGGCCCTGCTCTTTAAAAGGCTATATAAAAGTAAACGAAAGCTGCTGCATTAAGGTAGTCCACCAAGGAAGTAATTGGTGGCTTTTGATAAACTCAGGGGACTAGTAATAAGCTTTCCATTGCAGAGTGTCAGTTCATCAGTTCAAACTCAGTCCATACAGCCCTGACTGAAAGCCATGCCACCTGAGTGTCAGTCACTGGAGTTTATAATATGAACTGGAGGCAGACTCCAGTCTGATTAATGGTGGACACAAGTCTACAACCCAGCACCCACCATCATAACTGGCTCCCTCGTTTGAAGTCTCAGGAGACTGAATGGGCAATGGAATTTGAACTACCAACTCATTCTGGTCTCACCAGGGAAGGATGAAGGCTCCCTGATGGGGCTACTTGGCGAAGCTAGTAATGATGCTATTGTGTCCTAGACCTGTTCTATAGATAAATAGAGAGCTTTCCTCTGTACAAGGACACACTTAAGGACCTTTAAAACACCAAGTAATTCATTCTGCCTACACGGGGTTAAAGAGATGGTCTTTTACGATTACTTTCAAAATAAAAATGTAAATAAGCTTCTTTGTTTCAGTCTACTTGGTAACAATATTGTGAGAGAATATTAACTGTATTGCAAAAAACAATTTGTACTCTTAAGTACAACCTAAAAAATTATATTATCTTCTAGTAAAATTTCATTTACTGAAATGAAATTATATCTAGAGTTTTCTTAAATACAATATTATTCCACAGCATGAAAGCATACTAACGTCAAATTCAGAGACCATAATTTTTTTCTATCTAAAAAAAATTCTATGTAGATTCTACGTATTGATTATTTAAATTAGATGCTCACAGAGATACCACTTTATTGAGAATTGGGTTGATTACCATGGAATTTGTGAGACAACAACTGTAAGCAGAGGAAGCTTTGGAGATGCAACTTTCCCCCTGAAATACCAAGGGATATTTTCCTCGGTGTAATGTTAAACAATGTGCTTTGAACAATAAACTGACAATGCCTTTCCTGAGGCTTGTGGTGTGGTCACGGTGTTGATCTCGTCTTTTCTTCTTAATGTGCTCCCATACCAGAGACACTACAATGGTCATTCACAAAAACTACAGTACGGAGAAGTTTAAGATGCTTCTTCTGTAATGTTTCTTTCTTCTATCTGCAGCTGGGGGGTTACAGCTGGTGTCTCGTGTTTTTTTTTTTTTTTTTTTTTTTTTGGTTACCTGAATGGATTTCCGCTTCTTAACTGTACCAGCTTGCCATTTATTATGATGATAGGTTCAACCAGAATATTTTAGTGTCCTTTGGTTTCTGAGTTACCTCTCATTCATTAAACAGTTTTAAAACAAGTTTTGCTAATGTTGAACATTTTATTATTTAATCCCATCAGTTCTATTCTTTTATAATTATCTGAAACTCTCTCATAAAATGACTAATAGCTGCAAATAAAAATGAGGGAAAATTTTTAACTGAAATCTGGATGTAGGGGAATTTTCTTTTTAAAAGGCTATCAACAGAAAAGAGGTTATTATAAATGAAATTTCAGTTGCTGTTGAATTACAGCTTCTTGATATTACATCTGTAAATGTAAGAAAAATGAGGCACAAAATAATTAAAAGTAGGTTCACTGCTTCTTAATCTAATATTTTCTCTAGGACTAATGCCTGAAAAGACTCAATACAAGGTTACTACAAGCACTGCCCAAAACCAGATATTAAAACACCACAAACTTGAGTGCTTTTAATGACACTGTGATCTGCATGCTTGCAACAACAGCAGCAAATATTGATGATGTTCTATGTACGAGGCACCATACATACTACTTTACATTATCATATTAAATTAATTATCACCTTATCAAATCTATGAGGTAAGAACAAGTGTGCCCATTACATAAACAAGGAAACTGGTGATTAAAGTGGCTAAGTAAATTGCCTAAGGTGCGCAGTGATCTAAACCTATTTGAACTCACACAGCTTGAGTTTAAAACTCTTTCTTAAATGCTGCATTAACAGTCTCACCACATTCATGTCACAATTGGATATTCATCAGCTGTGGATTTTTTTATATACTACAGGTCAGGAAGCAACAATTAGAATTGGACATGGAACAACAGACTGGTTCCAAATAGGAAAAGGAGTATGTCAAGCCTGTGTATTGTCACCCTGCTTATTTAACTTATATGCAGAGTACATCATGAGAAACGCTGGACTGGAAGAAACACAAGCTGGAATCAAGATTGTCAGGAGAAATCTCAATAACCTCAGATATGCAGATGACACCACCCTTAATGGCAGAAAGTGAAGAGGAACTAAAAAGCCTCTTGATGAAAGTGAAAGTGGAGAGTGAAAAGTTGGCTTAAAGCTCAACATTCAGAAAACGAAGATCGTGGCATCCGGTCCCATCACTTCATGGGAAATAGATGGGGAAACGGTGGAAACAGTGTCAGATTTTATTTTGGGGGGGCTCCAAAATCACTGCAGATGGTGATTGCAGCCATGAAATTAAAAGACGCTTACTCCTTGCAAGGAAAGTTATGACCAACCTAGATAGCATATTGAAAAGCAGAGACATTACTTTGCCAACAAAGGTCCATCTAGTCAAGGCTCTGGTTTTTCCAGTGGTCATGTAGGGATGTGAAAGTTGGACTGTGAAGAAAGCTGAGCACTGAAGAATTGATGCTTTTGAACTGCGGTGTTGGAGAAGACTCTTGAGAGCCCCTTGGACTGCAAGGAGATCCAACCAGTCCATTCTAAAGGAGATCAGTCCTGGGTGTTCTTTGGAAGGACTGATGCTGAAGCTGAAACTCCAGTACTTTGGCTACCTCATGCAACGAGTTGACTCACTGGAAAAGACTCTGATGCTGGGGGCAGGAGGAGAAGGGGACAACAGAGGATGAGATGGCTGGATGGCATCACTGACTCGATGGGTGGACGTGAGTTTGAGTGAACTCCGGGAGTTGCTGATGGACAGGGAGGCCTGGCGTGCTGCGATTCATGGGGTCGCAAAGAGTCGGACACGACTGAGCAACTGAACTGAACTGATTCAAATATTATCCTTTGGGAGATGTATCCCCTGGAATTCCTTAATATTGGTTTTGATCTGTTTTTCTTGACAAACTGTACTTAGCAGATATGTGACCTTGTAAAGTTGCTCAGTCGTGTTCGACTCTTTGCAACCCCATGGACTGTAGCCTACCAGGCTCCTCTGTCCACGGGATTTTCCAGGCAAGAGTCCTGGAGTGGGTTGCCATTTCCTTCTCCAGGGGACCTTCCCGACCCAGGGATTGAACCCGTGTCTCCAGAATTGCAGACAGATGCTTTACCATATGTCATTTTGTCTCTATGAGTCTCAACTCTCTCACCTCAAAAATGAGATAAGTCATCTAATGTGTGTGCTAAGTCACTTCAGTAATGTCCAACTCTTCATCAACTCCATGGACTATAGCCTGCCAGGCTCCTCTGTCCATGGGATTCTCCGGGCAAAAGTTCTGGAGTGGGCTGCCATGCCCTCCACCACGGGATCTTGCCAATCCAGAGATTGAACCCATCTCTTATGGTTCCTGCATTGGCAGGCAGGTTCTTTACGAGTAGCACCACCTGGGAAGCCCAAGTGAATTAGACAGGTCTCTAAAAGTCAGTATCATTATGACTTTGTCATAACAAATATATGTCAAAACTTAATGCTTAAACAAAAACTAACCATGTCTTAGCACATGATTTTGTGAGTGAGAAATCTCAGTTGGGCTCCGATGGTGGTTCTTCTGCTGGACTGGGCTGGGTTCAGTCATGTATCCAGGCTAAGCAACAATCTCAGTTTTCCTGGGAATGAGGAGGTTCCTAGACCATGGGATTTCCAGTGCTAAAATTCAGAAAGTTCCAGGCAAACCACGTTGCATCCTATATGTATCTGTGGTCAGCTGGCATTCAAGGTTTGACTCACATGTGTGGAGACTGGCTGGTTATCAACAGATGCCACAAGGTAAGTGAGCCACAGATCTGATCATCCTGCCAGGTTCATTCACATCATGGTGGGTATAGTATTCTCATGAGCAGCAGGAGAAGTAAGTCCCTATGAGAAAAGTCCCTATTTGTATTACATTTGCTACTCTCCCATGGTTCAAGGCAAGTCATATGGCTCAGACTCAAGGTTCAGAGTACTGTTCCAAGCTTACTGGTTATTAGCAGAATGCAGTTCCTTGCGAGTGTGGAATTAAAGTCCTGCTTTCTTGCTGGCTGTCATCTGGCATCAGTCTGAGCTCCTAGAAGCATTCCACAATTGCCTGACATATGCTCCTCTCCACAATGTGGCCCTGTGCTTCTTTAAGGCCAGAAGGAAAATCTTTCCACCTCTTTTAGGAGCTCACCTGATTAAGTCAGACTCACCTCAAGTAATCTTTTGATGAACTCAAACTCAATTGACTAGGAACCTTAATTATATCTGCAAATCTTAATTATATCTGCAAAATGAACATGGTCACAGGAGTACCATCCTATCAGAGTCCCAAATTCTGCTCACATACAAGGGGAAGGGATTACTCAGAATATGTGAGAGATCTAGATCTTAAGAGATCTCTTAAGATCTAGATCTCTGCCTACCAAATACAGGAAAGACTAGCTTGGAGAAGTATAAACCTCTATATTAATATTGCACATGTCTTGTGCTTAAACTCCCAAAGAATTATCTTTACCAGGTTGTACCATTTCTATTCTTTTTTGTGTCATTTGCTTTAAATAAAAAATTACCTTTTTGTGTTTCGTAGGAATAATGAAATTATTTTCCAAACTAAACTCTATAGTCCCTTTAAGAAGCTCCACATGAGAAATTTATTTTAAAGCTTGCTAGGAGATATTTTGATTTCCTTGAAGAAGTAAAAAAAAATTATCTCTTATTCTAGAAACATATAATTGATTTTATCTGCCTTGTCTTTTGACTGCCATGAACTTATAGCCAGATTTAAATGAGTCTTTGTTCTTTGTATACAGTGGATGGAGAGTCCTCTCCATTCTTAAATTTGAAGTCATATTTTTCTAGTTGGGTTGTAATTAAATATTATAATGTTATAACATTAATTATTTTGGAGTTTTCTTGAGCAGCTGATATTCACAATGGAGTTTTATTAATTTGTTTAAAGATTCAGGATTACAAGAACAACATATGTTCTTGCAGTCAAAATATGGTCTAAAAATATATCAAAAAATTTGGCATAAAAAATGCACTTGTATTACTTAAAATTTTAGTTAAGATTCACAATATCGTGCTTAATTCAAAGTCTAGGCAACACAGTGAAGGGAGAGAGTATGAGCTTTGGAGCCAGCCAAGCCTAGGTTTGAAACAGGCTCTGCTACTTGTTATCTGAACAATCTCATGTAAGTTATACACGTACTGGGTCCTTGGCTTTCTCATCTATAAAGAAAATGGATATTCTACTTCAGAATTATTTTGAGGGCCAAAATGAGGTAAATATGTAAAGTATCTATCCTATTAACTGGCATTTATTCTGTGTGACAAACACTGCCCCGGACCCAGGGACCCAGCAGTAAAGAAAACAGAAAGACATCTACCTTCTCTTGGAGCATGTGCTCTAGCAGAAGAACATAACCACACAAATTACTACATAATTATAATTTGATAAATGATAAAAGAATATAACATGAGTATTTAATGTATTCATAATAAACCATTATACATATATATATGCAGTTACAAACACCCACATATAAGTATAACTATATACACATTTCTATCAAACAGTCAACCTGACAGATCTGGGAACTTGGGCCTTTTCTCACTGAAAATCTTTTAAATGTGTGCTTCATTTTATTTTTTTCATTATTTTTGGCTGAGCTGGCCTTCATTGCTGCCCATGAGCTTTCTTGCTAGTTTCAGCAAGGAGCTACTCTCTAGTTGCAGCACACAGGTTTCTCATTGCAGTGGCTTCTCCTGTTGCAGAGCACAGGCTTTAGGCACATGGACTCAATAGTTGCAGCTCATGGGCTTAGTTGCATGTGGAATCTTCCCAGACTAGGGATTGAACCCGTGTTTCCTACATTGTCAGGTAGACTCTTAAGAAATAATTTCAGTTTCTGTGTGACATATATCTCTTGTTTAAATTGTTCATATGTATGTATTACTTTTATAATGTATAATAAATTCCTAAAATAAAATTTACTTTCATTATTAATCCTTACAACTATATATAGAAAGATAGTATCTGTAATATGCATAAAAGATAATGCTGTCAAATGAAAATTTTTTTCAATTTAATTTTCATCACTAATGAAATATAAAGAAGAACAATAATACAAGAAATAAGGCGACTTAAAGGGGTTGCCAGTACTTTAATGCAAGTACTTCAAGGATCTTCATATCAGGGCCCCGCTCTATACTTAGTGGCTCCTGTTGTTATGGCCAGGACAAAGAAATCTTCTTTTCGAAGTTAGATCTAAACAAGTCTGCTCAATGCTAATACCTCCAGGATGGATCAGAACGTAGGCAAAGAATCAGAAAAACTTGAGCGTTAGACCTGGGATGGAGAGAGAGAGAAAGAACTTCAAAGAAATAAGGATGATCCAGTGAGGAAAGTATTTCATAAGGTAGCTAGGTTCACCTACATATTTCTTAGAGAATTTGGTGAGAATGCTGCCTCATGACAATGTATTGTTTGAGATAAACAAGTTCTAGTTCCAGGAGACAACGTAAACAAACCTGCCTGATACAGGTACAATTTCCTTGAAAATGGAAGGGCCAAAGGTAAAGTTTGTCATTAAGGCAGAGTTTATTTACTCTTAGAATTCCATGGAAATAAATTACAGTATCTTTACCATAGCAACATTATTCACATGAGGAGAAAATTTTGTTTTGAGGACTTAGCCTCTGGGTTTCCTTCATTTATAAGTAGTTCTCTTGAGTTTTCAGTGCATATTCTTAAAGGTAATCATAAAGCAGCTAAAATTAACGGCAATCTGTTCTTTGAGCAGTTTTTGAGTGAGTGAAGTCGCTCAGTCGTGGACTTTGCGACCACGCAGACTGTAGCCCACCAGACTCCTCCATCCATGGAATTCTCTAGGCAAGAATACTGGAGTGGGTTGCCATTTCCTTCTCCAGGGGATCTTCCCAACCCAGGGACTGAACCCAGGTCTTCAGCAGGGACTGAACCCAGGTCTTCCGCATTGCAGGCAGACGCTTTAACCTCTGAGCCACCAGGGAAGCTAGGAGGTGTCATACATTATCTCGCTTTGTTTATTTGAGCCCCCTTTACAAAGTCACTTTCTTGTTGATCTGTTTCTCCTCATTTCCTTTGGAAAGTCATCAATAGTGTACATTTCCTAGTGAATGAAATCTTTAATAAAGGATGTTATTTTAAGGCACATGAAAATAAACTACTAGAGAAAAATGTGCAACAATAGTGATTTATTTTGCTAGCCTCTTATTGTAGTGATCTGTTTGATTGGGGTTTTCCCTTCCCTACAGAATTCATTATTTTCTGGCCAATAAACTTGGTCAATCTTATGTCAGTAATCAAAAAAGAGAAAGAATCTTTTGAATAGGTTATCTGGAAAGTGAATTATATAAAAATTAATTCTCAAAACATATTGAGAAAACAAAAAATTGTAGACCAACTAATAAATTTACTAGTTACTCCAACAACTAAAATTAGATTAAGTGTGATTTTAAAAATTCACTGCAGATTCCTTAGTGATCAAATATAGTGATCATATCCTCAAAATATTTTGAGAATTAAGGAAATACAATGCTATAAAATTACAATTGTCCTAAGGAAGAATGCTTAGGTGACTAGTAATCTGGAGGAAGACAGACCATCCCATGGTTAAGTACATCATATATTTCATATCACCAAATGATAACCTCTGATTACACACCTATAAAGATGGCATAATTGACAATTCACAGGTACATCAAATATTGTGACTCACGCTGTGTAGAAGTATGCTCAATACTCAGTAGCCCTGTGAGGTTTGTCTCGTAGAATAGGAACTTGTAAAATAATGCTTTACACTTGTTTACTTACTAGAGTCTATTCATTTCATAATTGAATCCAGACTATGAAAAATGTCAAAGGAAACTGAAAGATTTTTATTTTTCTCAGTTTTAATAATATCTGAAAACAAATGAAAATGCCAATTCCCCTAAAGATAATCAGTTATAGTTTCATTCAGTATAGTTTTCTAAAAAGTTCAATTATAACCCTTTATTATATTTTTTAAAAATTAGCTTTTTTTCTGTTCCTTCTTGAGAGGGAAAATAGAATAAACATATAAGAAAAAAGAGAGCAGAATAAATATACACAAAAAAGAAGACGTAATTTTAAAAATTAAATAATGAAAGGTCCAAATGTAACCACATTCAGCTGCCAAACCAAAAAAAAAAAAAAGCTCCAGAATGACTTGAAGGTCAGTAAATATGAGCTCTCTGTAACTTACAGAAGGATATCAACAGAACATTACAAGCCACCACTACTATGCAAAATTTGGATGACTTAGGCATATGAGTAGGGTAGGGATATCAGAGAGCAAATGTATGGGAAAAGATAACTGAGTTAGAGTACTGTTACAAGATACAACAGCACCTGCACAAAACTTGCCAGAAGCCGGAGAACTGCTTTACTCTGCAAAGGAAGTGTGGCATCTAGTGGACATTTCATTTCTGCAATACCTCTCTGTATTTTACAGAGAAATAGATGCGATAGAGGGTAGATCTTTGTGGCTTAACTGTCTTGTTGTTTCTGCTATTAGTTTTAAATAAGCCATTTTTCATCTTTCACAAAGTGTGATTGTTTCTCGTGTGTGCTAACTTGGCAATAAAATCAAGCTGCCCATATGAAAAAACAAATTGTTTAGAATCTATAGTTCTATAAAGTGATTCTTATCTGAGTATGTATACATTTTACTTTGAAAAAATATTGCAATGTGAGATTATTGAATTATATTTACATGAAATAAAATCCTTTTTTATTTTTCTTGGATATTAAGCTTCCCAAATGTGAACTGCTTTAAGAAAGCTGGAACAAATATATTAGTATATGAACATACTGCTTCATATCATAAACATCTTTTACAAGTCAGAGATTTCAAGCATAACAAAAATACTGCATTAAAATTCATAGAATTCCAAAGTACATGTTGAGTTTATTTTGGAAACCAATATTTTCAAAATAAGGTATTTTAAATGATAAGTTAGAAACAAATTTCAAGTTCTGTTGATTTGAGTTATTCCCTGGTAAAAGGTAGACATGGTTCCATTAAAAATTTACTTCTAAATATTCCTCATGACCCAAAATACATTAACATACTACATTATTTCAAAATTCACTTTTGCCTTCTTATTAAATCAGTCAAGTGTTTTAAAAAACTTACAAGAGTACAACTTGGTAAAAGTTAAACAACTGCAAAATAGTTTAGTGTTGTTCTATAAATTGACTAAACTCTCAAGTTATCAAAAACCCTAAACAATATTTTACTCTACACTAAAATGTTTTGTGTCTACTGTTGCTATCTTAATGTTGCCATAGATTTGCTTATATGGAGTTGGCCTTTTAGCAACAGGAAACTTTGAAGAATAATTTGTGAATATCAGGTAGGCAGTCTGCAATGGTTTGGGATTTTCACCACTTGGGGGAACAGAGCATATACTTCTGTTTATGGTTTGGTTCCCCCCTAGTGGACATCAAGTAATACTGTAAATTAAAATTCTCACATAATATTCCAATGGTTAAAGTAATAGGAACAAGTGTAGGTACAGCAAAGAGAACTAAAGTTTGAATCTTACAGTTCATATTTAACTCGGTATCTAACCATCCATTGTTCAAAATGCGGAGAATGACCTTTATAGAATCTGTAAATCCATGAGGAAAATTATATACTTGTAAAGTTAATATTTTGATGATTTGAAAAATATTGAAACATATGGAAACTTTTTTACTTATTTTCATGGTGAAAGTGAAAGTGTTAGTGGCTCAATCCTGTCCAACTCTGTGACCCCAAGGACTGTAGCCCAACAGGCTCCTCTCCCCATGGAATTCTCCAGTCAAGAATGCTGGAGTGGGTTGCTATTCCCTTCTCCAGGGGCTCTTCCCGATCCAGGGATCGAACCTGGGTCTCCCGCATTGCAGGCAGATTTTTTACCATCTGAGCCACCAATAATCCATACTTTATTCCATAAGAATTTTGTAAATTTAGGAAAACCCCTTCTTCCACTTCTTATATCATTCTGCAGTGACTTATAAACTGTGCAACAGTATTTCTTAAAGGGAAAGCCCTTCTTTTCCATATATTGTACTCCTTAGCATATAATATTCCTTCCACACCATTCTAGAATACATGAAAGAAAGAGAAAATGAGATAAAGAATCAATGAATTTTTAGTGTAATATTTGTGTTTAACAGAAATTTAATAAAACTTTGAAAAAAAAGTAGAGAGAGAAAGAGAGGAGAAAGATGGAAAGGGGAGGAGAAAAGTGAGTGGAGTTGCTCTGCAATCTCAGGGAAAAAGTATTGCCCTGGTATTGACATTTCAGCACTGTACTGTACAAATAGCCATGGCAAAATATAGTAACTTAACAAAACTGCATTCCACATAACTGCAAACAATATCAGTAGCAATTATAACAGTTTCTACAGATATTAAATACGTAAGTTTTCCACAATGTCTAAAGCACTACAGAAACATAAGCACTGCTGTCTTTGGTAGCAGATATAATACCTAAGACTTATAGAATCTTACTTACAAACTGGTAAACATAGTATTAACTGATATATATAGATCACTTCATCTGAGCTTTGCAACAACCCAAAAGGTAGGTTTTATTTTATCCTGATTTTGCATAGGAGGAAAACAAGGCACAGAGAGGTTAATTCCCCAAAGCTACACAATTAGAAGACAGTAAAAGAAGGAGTCAGACAGCAATCCTGGATTCTAAATCTGTGTTTAACCTTTGAATCTCTGGAATATTACATTGGTAATGCTAACAACAGTAATGTCAATAAGAATCTGCAAATACATCAAGTACACACATTAGAACTAAATTAGACCTCAATTTGGGGTAAATTCTACTTCAAAATAACAAACAGAGCTACCATACATTATAGGTATTGATACTATCCTTCAGGTTTATTTTTACATTTGAGAAAACAAGCAGCAAAAATGCCCTCTTGTAGCATCAGGCTGTTGCTGAAGATTAATCTTTTAAATAAAAACAGAAAAATGACAAGCTGTTGTACCAACTTGTAACATGAAAAAATGTATTTAATCCAAGATAGTCATAGAATTACTCTTTAAAAAACATTTTAAAGCAATGAACTACTCATAACCTTTCAAAGCCACTGGATTAAAAGGAGATTTACCTTTTTCTTTAAAAACTGCTTACATAAAGGTTTTGAAGTTCACCACTTTCATGATAAAAGGTGCAGGTTTATACAAAAGTATTATTCTTTGGGGGATATTTAGAAGTGGGTTAGTTTTATAAAATATTAAATAAGTATTTCATGAAGCTATAAAAGGTCAAAATATCAAATCTGCCAAATAGTACCACTGATACATTTTACTACCAATCCTTGTAATATTTACCATCATTTCCCCACAATAAAAATAATATCTTCTTATTTCATGATTAATTAAGCTCTCTAATAATGTTAGTTTCAGTGATATGATCTGATAAGAATTACAGAGCTGTAATTATATGAACCTCTTATCACCAGGAAAGATAAAAATTGATCTTTCATAAATTTTCCCTTTTGCAATTGATATTTTTCTGATTGCTTTACAAGTGGGGTTTTTTATTTTTAATAGATCCCCCAAACATAAATATCAATATATTAGAGCCCAAACCAAAAGTAACAGAGTAGGTTACTCAAAGAGTAAATGACATATGGGTAATAAAGGAAGTAAACAGAAGCCACAAAAATTAGGCACCCAGAACTGCTTTAGGTGTTTAAGTTATTTTATGAAAGTGAAAGTTGCTCAGTCATGTCCAACTCTTTGTGACACCAAGGACTATATAGTCCATGGAATTCTTTAGGCCAGAATACTGGTGTAGGTAGCCTTTCCCTTCTCCAAGGGATCTTCCCAACCCAGGGATCAAACCCAGGTCTCCCACATTGCAGGTAGATTTTTTACCAGCTGAACCACAAGGGAAGCCCAAGAATATTGGAGTGGGTAGCCTATCCCTTCTCCAGTGGCTCTTCCCGACCTAGGAATTGAACCGGGGTCTCCTGCATTGCAGGCGGATTCATTACCAACTGAATTATCAGGGAAGCCGTTATTTTATTTGGGTGATTCTCAAACCTTGGCTACCAGCCCAGCAGCACAATCATCACCTGCATACCTGTTAGAAATGCAAATTATCAGACCCACATCAGAACTGCCCAGTCTGAAACACTGAAGGTGGGGGCCAGCGATCAGTGTATTTGTAAGCCTTCCAACTATCCAATTTAATCCTCACAATGATCCTATAAAATTAATAATTTCTATATTTTACAAACAAAGGTTAAACAACTCTCCAGGTCAGAATACTGGAGTGGGTAGACTTTCCCTTCTCCAGGGGATCTTCCCAACCCAGGGACTGAGCCCAGTCTCCCCTATTGCAGGCAGCTTCTTTACCAGGTGACCCACCAGGGAAGCCCAAGAATACTGGAGTGAGTAGCCTATCCCTTCTCCAGCAGATTTTCCCAACCCAGGAATTGAACTGGGGTCTCCTACATTGCAGGCAGATTCTTTACCAGCTGAGCTATTAGGGAAGCCCAAACAACATCCTAATGGTACCATAAAAGAAAAGACAGAAAGATTCAATTGCATGTTGTCTACAATGGAAACATTTTAGACTCAAAGACGCGGAGGGTACACTAATATCCGACAGAATAGATTTTAAGACAAAAAGTATTTCCAGAAACAAAGAATATCATGTTAAGATAAAAGGGTCAACTCATTAAGATGATATAACAATTATAAACATCTACACATTCAACAATTTATAACTGATATAACAGTTATAAACATCAACACATTTTTCCAGTAGTCATGTATGGATGTGAGAGTTGGACTATAAAGAAAGCTGAGTGCCAAAGAACTGATGCTTTTGAACTGTGGTGTTGGAGAAGACTCTTGAGAATCCCTTGGACTGCAAGAAGATTCAACCAGTCCATCCCAATGGAAATCAGTCCTGGGTGTTCATTGGAAGGATTGATGTTGAAGCTGAAACTCCAATACTTTGACCACTTGATGTGAAGAGCTGACTCATTGGAAAAGACTCTGATGCTGGAAAAGACTGAAGGCGAGAGGAGAAGTGGACAATAGAGGAAGAGATGGTTGGATGGCATCACCCACTCAATGGGGATGAGTTTGAGTAAACTCTGGGAGTTGGTGATGGGCAGGGAGGCCTGGAGTGCTGCAGTCCATGGGGTCGCAAAGAGTCAGACACAACTGAGCGACTGAACTGAACTGAACTGACACATTCAACAACTGACCCTCGAAATACACAAGACAAAAATAACAGAATAGAAGGAAGAGATACATAATTCAAGAATAATAATGGTGGCTCCAATACTCCACTCATAATAAGGGGTAGAGGAACTAGACAGAAATCAACATGAATACAGAAGTTCTGGAGATTACTATCAAACAACTTGACTGAACTGACATCTGTAGCACACTCCAGACAACAACAGCAGAATAATTCTTTAGTGCATATGGAACAGCATCCAGGATATACCATAAGTTAGACCATAAAGCAAGTCTCAACAAATTTAAAAAGATTAACATCATGCAAAGTATGCTCTCTGACTATAAGGGGATTACATTAGATATCGAAACAGAAGAAAATATAAGAAAGCTACAAGTATTTAGAAAATTTAAACTGTACCTCTAAATAACTCATGCATCAAAGAGGAAAAAAAAAACAAGAAAATATTTGTGAAATGTTGCTAAATCAGTATTTAGAGAGAAATGCATAGTTGTAAATGTGTGTATTAGAAAGGAAACAGAAAAACTAAGTAGATCTGGTAAGTAAAGAAATGTAACTAGTAATTAAAATCTTCATACAAAATAAAAATCCCATGTCCAGATGGCTTCAGTGGTAAGTTCTTCCAAACATATAAAGAATAATACCAACCCTTCACAAATTCTTCCAGAAAACAGAAGAGGAAGTAACATAGCTCATTCTAAAAAAGTGAGTATTATCTTTATGTCAGAAAAAAGAAAAGCTGATCGAGAAAGAGAGAAAATACAAATTACCAAAATCAGAAATGAAAGACATCCCTAATGATTTTATAGAAATTTACATTATCATAAGGGAAAACTGTCAACAACTCTATGTCAACAAACTGGACAATGAAGATGAAATGGACACATTAAAAAAAAAACAAAAAGGTTGTTACTGAAACTGACTTAAGAAAAATAGAAAAACTTAATATACCCACAACAAATGAACCTGAAGTAGCAATCGGCAATCTTCCTATAAAAGTGAAGCTCAAGCCTAGATGGCTTTAGTGATCAATTCTACCAAACATTTAAAGAAGAAAGAACATTAATCTTTCCCAAACTCTTCCCAAAGACAGAGGAGAAGGAAATACTTTCCAACTCATTCTATGAAACAAAGATTATCCTGATACCAAAGCCAGACAAAGATATCTCCACTACAAACTAATATCCCTCATGAATATACACTCAAAAGCCCTCAACAAAATGTTAGCAAACCAAACCCAGGAAGATATCAGAGGGACAATGTACTATGACCAAGCAGGATTTAAACCCAGAATGCAAAGTTGGTTTAATATCCAAGTAGAAATTAATATCTTAATAGAAAAAAAAGAACAAAATACACACGATGCTCTTAAAAGATGTAAGGTACCTGAAAAAAATTCACTCATGATAGAAACAAAAAAAAACAAAGAATCTCTCCACAAGCTAGGAATAGAAGGGAATTTTCTTGATCTGATAACAGGAATTAATGAAAAACCTACAGCTAGCAGTATACTCAATAGCTAAAAGACTGAATGCTTTCCCCCTAAGTACAAGGCAAGGATATCTGCTCTCATCACTTCTTTCCAACATCGTATTGGAGATTCTAACCAGAGTAATCAGGTGCTATAGACTGTGTTGCCCCAAAATTCATATGTTAAAATCTAATCCCCAATGTGATAGCAATTGGAGATGGGTTTTTCTGGGGAAGTGGTTTTTTTAGGGGGATTACTGTCCTAATAAAAGAGATCCCAGAGAGTTGCCCTTCGACCCTGTGAAGACCCAGAGAGAAGAGGGCTATCTGTGAACCAGGAAACTCATCCTCACCAGACAGTGCCTTAATCTTGGCTTCAACCTCTAGAACTATGAGAAATAAATTGCTGTGTAAGCCACCCAGTGTGTGGTATTTTTATTATAGCAGCCCAAACAGATTAAAACATCAGGCAAGGAAAAGAAATAAAGGAGAGAGAGAGAAAAAAAAAAAAAAGGAGGAAGGGAGGAAGGAAGAAAAGAAGGGTATTTATATAAGAAATGAATAAATAAATTATTAGCAGGCAACATGAACTAATATGTAGAAAATTCCAAAGAATCCACAACAAAACTACAAGAACTCAATGATAAGAAGAGAAATAAATCACTTTAAAAATAGGCAAAAACTTGAACAGTCATTTCAACAAAGAATGTACATGAATGACCAATAAACATATAAAAAGAGTCAACCAGTTACTAGAAAAATGTGAATTAAAAATCACTTCATACCTACAAGGATGGCTATAAAAAAGACAAAATAAGAAGTGCTGGAGAGGATACAGAGAAACAAGAACCTTCAAACTAAGCCACTTCAAAAAATATCTTGGCACTTTCTTTAAAAATTAAACATAAATGTACCCTACGACAAGTATTTCTAGTCTCAAATCTCTGCCCCTGAGAAATGGAAACATACATTCACACAAAGACAACCATGAATGACTGTGTGGATCACAATAAACTGTGGAAAATTCTGAAAGAGATGGGAATACCAGACCACCTGACCTGCCTCTTGAGAAACCTGTATGCAGGTCAGGAAGCAACAGTTAGAACTGGACATGCAGCAACAGACTGGTTCCAAATAGGAAAAGGAGTACGTCAAGGCTGTATATTGTCACCCTGCTTATTTAACTTATATGCAGAGTACATCAAGAGAAACAGCTGGGCTGGAGGAAGCACAAGCTGAAATCAAGATTACCAGGGGAAATATCAATAACCTCAGATATGTAAATGACACCACCCTTATGGCAGAAAGTGAAGAGGAACTAAAGAGCCTCTTGATGAAAGTGAAAGTGGAGAGTGAAAAAGTTGCCCTAAAGCTCAACATTCAGAAAACAAAGATCATGGCATCTGGTCCCATCACTTCATGGGAAATAGATGAGGAAACAGTGGAAACAGTGTCAGACTTTTTTGGGGGGGGCTCCAAAATCACTGCAGATGGTGACTGCAGCCATGAAATTAAAAGACGCTTACTCCTTGGAAGAAAAGTTATGACCAACCTAGATAGCATATTCAAAAGCAGAGACATTACTTTGCCGACTAAGGTTCGTCTAGTCAAGGCTATGGTTTTTCCTGTGGTCATGTATGGATGTGAGAGTTGGACTGTGAAGAAGGCTGAGCACCGAAGAATTGATGCTTTTGAACTGTGGTGTTGGAGAAGACTCTTGAGAGTCCCTTGGACTTCAAGGAGATCCAACCAGTCCATTCTGAAGGAGATCAGCCCTGGGATTTTTTCTGCAGGAATGATGCTGAAGCTGAAACTCCAGTACTTTGGCCACCTCATGAGAAGAGTTGACTCATTGGAAAAGACTCTGATGCTGGGAAGGATTGGGGGCAGGAGGAGAAGGGAACAACAGAGGATGAGATGGCTGGATGGCATCACTGACTGGATGGACATGAGTTTGAGTGAACTCCGGGAGTTGCTGATGGACAGGGAGGCCTGGCGTACTGCGATTCATGGGGTTGCAAAGAGTCGGACACGACTGAGTGACTGAACTGAACTGAAATGAACTGAACTGAACCCCTCCCTGGTTATATTCTTAAGAGTGCTGGAAAGCACTGATAAGTAAGCAGGATGCACACCTCAACAGTATCACCAGAACACTGTCTTCTAGTAGGAGCTCATCTGACATCTAATACCAAAACCAGGGGTTGGCTCTTCATTGATGTATCTCATCCTCAAGGGAAAGTTTATTTCTCATTCATTAAAGTATCTCTGTTTCCAAGATCAGCAACATCAAAGAGCCATTCAAAAACTGGCATGTTTGGACATCTTCCCTGGAAGTCCAGTGGTTCAGACTCCTCACTTTCACTTCAAGTGTCGAGAGTTTTAATCCCTGGTGTGGGAACTAAGATCCTGCATGCTGAAACTTATATAATACTATAAATCAACTCTAACTCAAAATTGGGGGAAAAAGAAACCAGCATGTTACTATTGTTTAGTTGCTAAGTTGTGTCCTTGTGTCTGACTCTTCTGCAACCCCATGGACTGTAGCCAGCCAGGCTCCTCTGTCCATGGGATTCTCCAGGCAAGAATACAGGAGTGCATTGCCATTTCCTTCTGCTCTCCATTTTCTTCCTGACCCAGGGATCAGATCTGTGTCTCCTGCATTGGCAAGCAGATTCTTTACCACTGAGCCACCAGAGAAGCCCCACATGTTATGAGGACCTGTAATTAATAATCAATGAAAAAATAGCATGGAAGCCAAAAAAGCAAATCATGTTTAACCTTTCATTTGCATCCTGAAGTCTTACAGGTCCTTCTAATTTTTATTATCTCACTTCAAGAGATCAGACTAAAAGGAAGAGTAATTTGCATTATGTTTATACATTGTTATCATAAAGCAGAATAGAGATAATTGAAGATTTTAAATATATTTTACACGAGAGAACGTCAGGCTTGTAATTGCTTCAGAATAGTTTAACAGGAGGAGACAAAGATGAAGTTGATAATTGCTGAAACTGGATATTGTGTCCATGGGACTCATTACACTATTTTCTATTGAGCATATATTTGAAATTTTTTATAAGAAAAAGCTTTTAAAAATCCATGTGGATTGCGAAAGTGGACATTCTCTCACACAAAATTAAATAAGAGCATAAATTTTCATAACCTTTTAAAAATTAATGTATAAATAACTTTCAAAAATAAAAATTTTATGCAAAGCAAAGGAAGCCACTAACAAAATGAAAAAGCTACCTCCCAAATGGTTTAAAACATTTACAAAAAAATATAGAAAAAATATAAAGAACTCAAAATCCAATAGCAAAAACAATCCAATTTTTAAATGGGCAGGATATCTGGATAGACATTTTTCCAAAGATATACAGATGACAAATAGACACGTGAGAAGATGCTCAGCATCACAAATTAGTGGGGAAACGCAAATCAAAACCATGATGAGATATCACCTCATACCTGTTAGAATGGTTATTATCAAAAAAATAAGAAAAAACAAGTGTTGGAGAGGATGTGGAGAAAAGGGAACCTTCATGTACTGTTGTTGGAAATGTAAATTTGTGTAGCCACCATGGAAAACAGAATGGTGGTTCCTCAAAAACTTTAAAACAGAACTACCATATAATCCACTTGCTCTTTGGAAGGAAAGTTATGACCAACCTAGATAGCAGATTCAAAAGCAGAGACTTACTTTGCCAACAAAGGTCCATCTAGTCAAGGCTATGGTTTTTCCAGTTGTCATATATGGATGTGAGAGTTGGATTATAAAGAAAGCCAAGTGCTGAAGAACTGATGCTTCTGAGCTGTGGTGCTGAAGACTCTTGAGAGTCCCTTGGACTGCAAGGAGATCCAACCAGTCCATCCAAAAGGAAATCAGTCCTGAATATTCATTGGAAGGACTAATGCTGAAGCTGAAACTCCAATAGTTTGGCCACCTCATGGGAAGAACTGACACATTGGAAAAGACCCTGATGCTGGGAAAGATTGAAGGTGGGAGGAGAAGGGGATGACAGTGGATGAGATGGTTGGATGGGATCGCTGACTCAATGGACAAGAGTTTGGGTAAACTCCAGGAACTGGTGATGGACAGGGAGGCCTGGTGTGCTGCAGTCCTTGGGGTCACAAAGAGTCGGACACGTCTGAGCAACTGAACTGAACTGAACTGAACTGAACCATATAATCCAGAAATTCCACTTTGGGGTACTTATCTAGACAAAATAAAAACACTAATTTGAAAAGATACCCCTGTGTTCGCTGCAGTATTATTTATGATAGTCAAAATATGGAAACAATCTAAGTGTCTATTGATGGATTAATGGAATACTACTCAACCACAGTAAAGGGAAATCTTGCCATCTGTAACAACATGGATGGATTGTGAAGGCATTATGCTAAGTTAAGTCAGACAGACAAAGACAAATACCATAAAATTTCACTTATATGTGGAATCTAAAAAATAAAACAAAAGTCATAGATAAAGAGAACAGAGCAGTGGTTGCCAGAAAGGAGGGGGGAGTGGGTAAAATACGTATAGTGAGTCAGTAGATACACACTTTGAGTTATAAGTTCTGGGAATGTAATATACAGCATGGTGACTATGGTCAATAATATTGTAGGACATATTTGAAAACTTCTAAGAGTTAACTTTGTATGGTGAGAGATAGTCACTAGATTTATTATGAGGTCTGCAGTGTATACAAATATCAAATCATTATGTTGTACACCTAAAACCAATATAATGTTATATGTCATTATACTTCAATAAAATATTTTTAATAGATCAACAGCTAATAAGATGAGGAAATACTGTAGCTGTCTTTTTCATGAGATAAACAAGTGTGTCCTAAGCTAGAAATGGTCAGTGTTAAAGAGTGTTAAATACTTTTTAAAATTGAAAACCAATATTATTGGTATCATGCATGTGTCTATTATATCTCATGTATATAACTTCGGGGGGGAAAAGCTGAAATGAATATAAATGTTAGAGGTGCACCTGATGCGAAGAATTGACTCAATAGAAAAGACCCTGATGCTGGGAAAGACTGAAGGCAGGAGGAGAAGGGGACAACAGAGAATGAGACGGTTGGATGGCATCACTGACTCTATGGATGAGTTCAAGCAACCTCCAGGAGTTGGTGATGGACAAGGAAGCCTGGTGTGCTGCAGGCCATGGGGTTACAAAGAATTGGACATGACTGAGCAACTGAACTGAACTGAACTGAACTGTAGAGGTTAATGCAGCAAAGGTCTGCTTTCATTCGTTACTGTAAATACTTGGTATTTTCTTAAGTAGTGGGATTATAGGTGATTTTTATTTGTTCTACTTAAGATCACACTTCATGGCAAAGTTGAGCAATATATCCCAGTAGTCTGGCCCCAGAGGTATCACTTTAAACTACTCACTAAATTGTCTTTATGTGGAGCAGCATATAAAATAAAAATTAATAATCTCAGAAATATTTTAGTTCTTCCCTATCATACCCACCAGTGACTCTACATTCTTGATTCCAAATATCTCTTACCATCCTTGAATCAAGAGCGGCTTTTGTTTCACATAGTCCTGACCCGTAACATTTCAGGCCCTAGTTATTTCCTCAGAGGTCTACTTTACAGAAAAGAAAGAACAAAGAACTACTTACAGTGTTTTTAAAATAAATCATTGTTAATTGCGGTGCCCTCAAAATTACAACAACTTAGTTTGGGTGTGTAATTAAGCCAATTATCTTGAAAATGCTACTAAAGTGTTCAGTAGCAGCCACTCCTCTGGCCTCCTTTGCTCGGCTTCCCTGCCATTGTTTGATGCTTCTGTTGGGGGCCAGAAGAGGGGAGGTGGAGAGAGGGGGGGAAAGAATAAGCATAATAGCCTCTTTGTTACAGAGTCACAGGTTAAAAAAAAAAAAGCAAATCCTCATGCTAGGTGACAGGATCCCTTCATCATTAATCCCAGGATGACCCCACCCCACCCTCCAGAAGTGCTTAGACTAAAAGGTTCTCGTGTATATGCCTGTTATAAACAAGTCCCTTTGCCCAGCTCTTGTCTCTCTCATTCTATCTCCTCTGGAATTTCTTCTTCCTACGGCACTTTATTTAAGTGAAGACACTCAGTTACATAAAGGAGACAAAGAACGTTTTTTTTGCCTGCCCAACTAAAAGAGTCCTCCTGAAATGAGTTGAGATAGGATTAGTGAAAAAGAATATCTTCTGCCAAAGAAAGCAAAAAATTGTTGTTAATAGAGTCCAGAATTAATTAGATGGGCAGTTACATTGCTAATTTTTTCCCTATCTCCAGAATCTTTGAAAAGACTATGATTCACCCAGCATATTTTCTGGCCAAGATTTTTTTTTATGGAAAATTTTGCTTTACCTAGGCAAAGTACATGAAAGGAATTTAAAGTACATGTAAGATTAAAGAGGTCCCTTTTTTTTTCCCCAAAGCGTATTTTTAAATTATCCTGACCATTTCCATTTCTTTTTTAAAACCCTTTAGTCCAGAAACTAGTGCACCACGTGTGTTTACCAAGTTGAATTTGAAAATATTTTTGCTCTTGGAGCTCTGAATAAAACTCCACAACATATTCCACAACATATATGGTGAATTACTAAGATTTGTTAGTTAGTTACAATACCAGGCTTCCCTGGTGGCTCAGACGTTAAAGCGTCTAAATGCAGGAGACCTGGGTTAGTTAGAATCGAAAACAGGGTCCAAGATGGTGGTCAGAGGAAGCAGTGACTAAAAGAGCCACACAGAAGGCAAACATAGAAAAGAGAAAGCCTGTAAAATAGGGAAACTACAAGTTGGAGTGAAGACTTCCTATGGGAAAACACACCCAACATGCACCCTTCCCTGATTAGTCTCAGTGTAAGCCCTATTTTGCATGGAGCAGAACCAATCAGGCTCTAGGGACTGCTTAGGGGAGGGAACAAAGGACATAAAAAGGGAAACAGGGATGATGGAAAACACTCCTGCAGGGGTTCGTCCACTCCCAAGACTGTATTGTTTGCTGCTTATTTAATAAATCTTGCCTGCTTTGTTAGGACCAACCTGAAGCCAGGACAGGCTCTAAGGGGTAGGCTAGGCCTGAGGTTTAGTCTCTAGGAAAGCTGAGGCACTGGGAACTCCCACAGGCAGTGTAGCTCGACCAATCAGAAAAAAAATCCCCATAGCCCCCCGCCCGTGCCAGACCTGAGCCAATCCGGATAGGGATGCAAGGTTTAAAAGTCCCGAGCGCGCGCACGGTTTAACCAATCAGCTATGCTGTTACAGGAACAAAGAACCGTCTGTATAAAAGTAGATGTGATTCAGAGCTCGGGGCTCTCGTCAAGACTCCACTACGCTGGATGAGACTTGAGCCCTAGGTGGAGCTAGCAATAAACCCCTTTATGCCTATGCATTGCTGTGGATGTCTTATTCTCTCAGTTTTGGGGACTCAGACACTGGGCATAACAGCTTGAGCTGTCCTGGTCTGTCATTTCAATTCTTTGCTATGACAAGAACCAAGGGAGAAGAAATGACCCAACAGATCGATACTGGCCTTACTTGTGATCTGAAGAATTAACTCAGCAGTAACATACAAATCCCATGTGCACCTATATGCAGATGAAATGTAACTATCTTTAATAAAAAGTCCCTAAAAAAGTATGCCCTGAGTTAGCACATACAGTGATACTCTGATGCCCAATAATGCTTACTGGATTCTTTCATCTACTAAAACTTTTGGGGGACTTTTCTCTCATAGTGAAATGAATAAACAAACTTTTTCTGATATTCATATTAAATAATGAAACTGCCTGCCGTGGCAGCTGTTCCCCATAACAGAAGTAGTAGTACAATATTCAAGCTAAAATAAATGACTATATGTTAATTTATAATAAGTTTCCATTAACAGATACTCTGAAAGGTAGACAAGATTTCTTATCCTAGCTAAGAAATTTGAGATTCAAGAAATGAATTTCTTTAGTCCATTTGAGCTGCCACAATAAAATACCACGGACTGGGTAGCTTATAAGAAACAGAAACATTTCTCACAGTCTGGAGGCTGCAAGTATGAGATCAGGGTGCCAGAATGGGCAGGTGAGGGTTCTCTTCTGGACTGAAGGTTCTTGTTGTATCCTTACACGGTAGAAGAAGCTAGCAAACTCCATGGGATCTCTTTTATAAAAGCACTAATCCCATTCATGAGGGCTCGACTCCATGATCTAATCATTTCCAACAGACATACCTACTAATAACCATCATATTTGGTGGTAAGGATTTCAACCTTTGAATTTGGGAGGAGGGACACAAACATTCAGAACATAGCACTAACTGAATTTACCCAAGATCACTTAGCTAGTTAAGTAACAGAACCAGAATCTGAACTTAGCTTTGTCAGATTCCAAAGTTCATGCTTTGCACTAAGTGCCCTACACTACAGCCAAATTAAACTATGGCTAGCTTTTCAGTACTCTTTCCTGGAGAATCCCATGGACGGAGGAGCCTGGTGGGCTACAGTCCATGGGATTGCTGAGGGTCAGACACGACTGAGCAACTTCACTTTGACTTTTCACTTTCATGTACTAGAGAAGGAAATGGCAACCCACTCCGGAATTCTTGCCTGGAGAATCCCAGGGACAGGAGAGTCTGATGGGCTGCCGTCTATGGGGTCACACAGAGCTGGACACGACTGAAGCGATGCAGCAGCAGCAGCAGCAGCTTTTCAATATGCCATGCTGGTTCATACTTCCTAGCCTGTGCATCCATACAGGACTACTGGAAAAACCATAGCTTTGACTAGATGAATTTTTGTTGGCAAAATCATGCTTGGACTGCTCACATCTTACCAGGAAAATTTCCCTCATTTTCCCTCTCTCCAGAGATGATCATTCACTCTTTCCATCACTGCTTTAGCTGAAGCTTGCCTCTTTTGTTGCCCTTATTAATAACATTATTAGTATTCTATTAGTAATTCAGTGGACTATAAGTATTTACATTAGTAATTGACTAGACTATAAGCTCTTTGAGGACACATAATTCCATTCCATTTCCTAGTAAAAAATTGTTATTATGACTTACAAATAATAGGAATTTGCAGAGAAAACACTTTATTTTTTTTATAGTCTATTGGTGCTCCATCAGTTCAGTTCAGTTCAGTTCAGTTCAGTCACTCAGTCGTGTCTGACTCTTTGCGACCCCATGAATCGCAGCACACCAGGCCTCCCTATCCATCACTAACTCCCAGAGTTCACTCAGACTCACATCCATCGAGTCAGTGATGCCATCCAGCCATCTCATCCTCTGTTGTCCCCTTCTCCTCCTCCCTCCAATCCCTCCCAGCATCAGAGTCTTTTCCAATGAGTCAACCCTTCGCATGAGGTGGCCAAAGTACTGGAGTTTCAGCTTTAGCATCATTCCTTCCAAAGAAACCCCAGGGCTGATTTCCTTCAGAATGGACTGGTTAGTGAAGGAAAAAAATGAAAATAGTAACTAGTAATTACCTGTCAGGCTATCCTGAAAACAAAATCTATTCTAAAATCTGGCTGTATAATAGAATTCCTTGGGGGAATCAGAAGATACAAATAATCGGATTTGATGTCACAACTTCTGACTCATAATCTGTGAATGGGTAGCTCATGAACTTGTATGTGTCCAGATCCCCAGTGCAACTAGATTTTCAAACAACAGATTAAATGTTCTAAACTATATAACCCTGATGACAATGGCTAGCCTATGGGAAATGCTTAATAAATGTTAGAATTTAAATGATTATACTTTACAAATGCCATCACTTCAGTTCAGTTCAGTTCAGTCACTCAGTTATATCCAACTCTTTGTGACCCCATGAACTGCAGCCCGGCCTCCCTATCTATCAACCAACTCCTGGAGTTTACTTAAACTCATGTCCATTGAGTTGGTGATGCCATCCAATCATCTCTTCCTCTGTTGTCCCCTTTTCCTCCCACCTTCAATGATTCCCAGGATCAGGGTCTTTTCAAATGAGTCAGTTCTTTGCATCAGGTGACCAAAGTACTGGAGTTTCAACTTCAGCACCAATCCTTCCAATGAATATTTAGGACTGATTTCCTTTGGGATTGACTGGTTGGAGCTCCTTGCTGTCCAAGGGACTCTCAAGAGTCTTCTCCAGCACCACAGTTCAAAAGCATCAGTTCTTCAGTGCTCAGCTTTCTTTATAGTCCAACTCTCACATCCATACAGGACTACTGGAAAAACCATAGCTTTGACTAGATGAATTTTTGTTGGCAAAATCATGTCTCTGACTTTTAATATGCTGTCTAGGTTGGTCATAACTTTCCTTCCAAGGAGTAAGTGTCTTTTAATTTCATGGCTGCAGTCACCATCTGCAGTGATTTTGGAGCCCAACAAAATAAAGTCTGTCACTGTTTCCATTGTTTCCTCATCTATTTGCCATGAAGTGATGGGACCAGATGCCATGATCTTAGTTTTCTGAATGCTGAGTTTTAAGCCAGACTTTTCACTCTCCTCTTTCACTTTCATCAAGAGGGTCTTTAGTTCTTCTTCGCTTTCTGCCATAAGTGTGGTGTTATCTGCATATCTGAAGTTATTGAGATTTCTCCCGGCAATCTTGATTCCAGCTTGTGCTTCTTCCAGCCCAGCATTTCGCATGATGTACTCTGCGTAGAAGTTAAATAAGCAGGGTGACAATATACAGCCTTGACGTACTCCTTTTCCTATTTGGAACCAGTCTGTTGTTCAATGTCCAGTTCTAACTGTTGCTTCCTGACCTGCATACAGGTTTCTCAGGAGGCAGGTCAGGTGGTCTGGTATTCCCATCTTTTGAAGAATTTTCCACACTTTGTTATGATCCACACAGTCAAATGCTTTGGCATAGCCAATAAACCAGAAGTCGATGCTTTTCTGGAACTCTCTTGCTTTGTCATACTGCCTTAAAATTTACAAAGCACTCACACAAGAATTATCCCATTTGATCTTCAGAACAATAAAAGGATCAACATAATTCTCTATTGCCCCACATTATTCAGTGGATTGTAATCACTTAAATGCTGTCTTCTTCAAATGGAATGAATTAGAGAGGTGGAAACCTCTTAAAAATAAGGTCTTCCATAGTCTGAAAAATATCCATCTGTTCTTCCAATAACAAGTTGTCTACCATGACTCTTGACTTCCAGTATTCAGACCTCTAGCCTCTTTCTATAGTTTTTAGGAATCTGGCATTAGGAACATCTTTTTTTTTTTTTTTAAAGAGTGCTCATTAGGCAAACAACACTTCTGTTATAAGGAATATCTTTATGGAAAATAAAAACCAACATTTAACAAGAGTTCTAAACCTGTACCTTGCAAGAAGGAAGAGTCTCAAAATGTTGAGAAAAGACGCTGTTAAAAATCTAACACCATATCATGCAATCCTACTCATTTCCTGGAGCACCTCCTTCCAGATCTTTGCTTCTGGATGGTCCAGCAGGACAGTCTAGAGGTGGTACTGAGAAATTAAAAAGCATCTGAAGTAATGAGTGATCTCTGTCAATAAATGACTACAGAAGTAGTTAATAAGACATTAAAAAATAAATATACATGGTATGTTTGGTGTCAAATCAGGTGGTAAAGAGTTTGCTGTAATAGGGATGCAGAATCTCAGCAACACAGACATGCCAATTAAAATGTGACTACTAATACAATGCACCAGTCAGCAAAAAAATGGCATGGATGTGCAAGTCACATTACAGTAAAAAATGATTTTAACCCAGAGTTTGAGAGGAAATCATCCTTATTGTTCAGGTCTCTTAGAAATCTGTAACTATGTAAAGTTCCCAAATCCTAACCGTAGGCATGCAATATCACATGCCTAATAATCTAACAAATTAAAAAACGTGATTTAATATGAAATGTTTGTGTTAAATTTATTAATTTAATTTTACATATGTAAATAAATTTGACTGATATTAGACTTGTGATTTTGGTTTGAAAATTATAAAATACTTTAGCTTGTTTATAAATATTTTTCAAATATGAAGAAGATGCAATAACAAACCTCTAAGTTTAAACTTATCAGGTTTTTAAGGAGCATTTAAATGCTCACAAAGATTTGTTGGGTTTGAAAAGCCTTCCTTGATTAGTTTAAAGTACTTGGGAAAATAAAAATGTGAAATTCATGATTATACTTGAAATTTATGACTTCAGTAGATTGGGTGTTCTTTTAAATATAACTATGTGTGAGTATTAAAAAACTCAACTAACTAGAGAGTAGGAATATGTCAGAGGTAGGGGTAAGACAAAAATAGAGTAAATAACTAAGCATTAGTTGTAGAAGTGTGTCTACCAATTTGTTCTGGATTCTTTACCACTGAGCCACCTGGGAAACCCAAGTTAAAATAGAATTGATGACTAACAAGGTACAAAAGACAAATAGATATTAACTTTTCTAATTAATTTTAAATACCTCTAAAGTATGTTTTGGGGCTTCCCCAGCAGCTGAGTGTTAAAGAATCTGCCTGCAACACAGGAGATGCAGGTTTGATCCCTGGGTTGGGAACATCCCCTGGAGAAAGAAATGGCAACCCACTCCAGTATTTTTTCCTGGGAAATTCCATGAACAGAGGAACCTGGGGGAGGGCTACAGTCAATGGGGTCACAAAAGAGTCAGGCACTGAGAGTCTAAACAACAAAGTATGTTTCAATTATGTACTTTATCAAATTTAACTTTATCCTAATACATCTACTGAATTAAAACATAAATGTGAAAAAAAAAACCCACAAAGTTCTATTACAGTAAATGACTGTTAACTGGATTTAAAATAAATATTTCCATGTTTCAATCTCACAGACTAGTGCAAACTAGTTACTATTATTGAACACAGGAATAAATATAACAGACTATGCTGTTTGGGGAAGTGGTTTTAAACAGTCACAATTATTTTAGTTTAAGAACTGCTTTATAAAGTTCAGTTCAGTTCAGTTGCTCAGTCGTGTCCGACTCTTTGCGACCGCATGAATCACAGCATGCCATGTCTCCGTGTCCATCACCAACTTCCGGAGTCCACTCAAACTCATGTCCATCGAGTCAGTGATGCCATCCAGCCATCTCATCCTCTGTCGTCCCCTTCTCCTGCCCCCAATCCCTCCCAGCATCAGGGTCTTTTCCAGTGAGTCAACTCTTTGCATCAGGTGGCCAAAGTACTAGAGTTTCAGCTTTAGCATCATTCCTTCCAAAGAATTCCCAGGGTTGATCTCCTTTAGGATGGTCTGGTTGGATCTCCTTGAAGTCCAGGGGATTCTCAAGAGTCTTCTCCAACACCACAATTCAAAAGCATCAGTTCTTCGGTGCTCAGCTTCACAGTCCAACTCTCACATCCATACATGACCACTAGAAAAACCATAGCCTTGACTAGATGGACCTTTATTGGCAAAGTAATGTCTCTGTTTTTTAATATGCTATCTAAGAGGGTCATAACTTTCCTTCCAAGGAGTAGGCGTCTTTTAATTTCATGGCTGCAATCACCATCTGCAGTGATTTTGGAGCCTAAAAATATAAAGTCTGACACTGTTTCCACTGTTTCCCCATCTATTTCCCATGAAGTGATGGGACCAGATGCCATGATCTTAGTTTTTTGAATGTTGAGCTTTAAGCCAACTTTTTCAAAACTCTCCTCTTTCACTTTCATCAGGAGGCTCTTTCATTTTCATCAAGAGGCTTTTTAGTTCCTCTTCACTTTCTGCCATAAGGGTGGTGTCATCTGCATATCTGAGGTTATTGGTATTTCTCCCGGCAATCTTGATTCCAGCTTGTGTTTCTTCCAGCCCAGCGTTTCTCATGATGTACTCTGCGTAGAAGTTAAATAAGCAGGGTGACAATATACAGCCTTGACGTACTCCTTTTCTTATTTGGAACCAGTCTGTTGTTCCCTGTCCAGTTCTAACTGTTGCTTCCTGACCTGCATACAGATTTCTCAAGAGGCTGGTCAGGTGGTCTGGTATTCCCATCTCTTTCAGAATTTTCCAGTTTCTTGTGATCCACACAGTCAAAGGCTTTGGCATAGTCAACAAAGCAGAAAGAGATGTTTTTGGAACGCTCTTGCTTTTTCCATGATCCAGCGGATGTTGGCAATTTGATCTCTGGTTCCTCTGCCTTTTCTAACACCAGCTTGAACATCAGGAAGTTCACGGTTCACGTATTGCTGAAGCCTGGCTTGGAGAATTTTGAGCATTACTTTACTAGCATTTGAGATGAGTACAATTGTGTGGTAGTTTGAGCATTCTTTGGCATTGCCTTTCTTTGGGATTGGAATGAAACTGACCTTTTCCTGTCTTGTGGCCACTGCTGAGATTTGCTGTCATACTGAGTGCAGCACTTTCACAGCATCATCTTTCAGGATTTGAAATAGCTCAACTGGAATTCCATCACCTCCACTAGCTTTGTTCATAGTGATGCTTTTTAAGGCTCACTTGACTTCACATTCCAGGATATCTGGCTCTAGGTGAGTGATCACACCATCATGATTCTCTGGGTCGTGAAGATCTTTTTTGTACAGTTTTTCTATGTATTCTTGCTACTTCTTCTTAGGCAAAATCAAAAACAAAAATTCTTCTAAACCATGGTCAGAAATTATTATAATAGTCTATAAAATGCAATTTTGAAATGCCTTCTATAAAGATTATCACATATAACAGATACAGACAGAAATATCTAAAATCCAAATTTCTTAAGAAAATCTCCTATATAATATAAAAAGCTTATCCTACAGTTTTTAAGATTCTAAGGGAAACCATTAAATGCATACAAAAAAAATCTCAGTGTGAATTCTCCTGACTTTTGAGAACAGAGAATACATTTCAATTTTAAAATGATTTTGTATACTTGTTCTTTTCTAAGAACTTCACCCATTTTCACAAGCTGAAGGGTATAATTCAGTGAAAAGTATAACTGAGTTTTAAGTCTTCCCTGCAAAAGACGGTCAGAAGCATTCCAAATACACAAAATTTAATGGATGAACATAAAAGGCTAATTCTACTATCTTAAGTGTAAAAGAAAGATATTACTAGACCAGATTGCAGTCACTGAGAGTATTAGACCCACTCTTATTTCTTCATTTCTGTCTGATTCCTTCTTCTGCTTCAATCCTTCAACAACACTGGACCTAGCTATTCTTTAAATACCACCTACCACACTGAATTTGTATTGATTCATTTACACCTTTTGACATCACAGTTTGTTTTTTTCCCTCATGCTGTACCATTCATCTCCTTTCACCCTGTTAATGCTATAGACATGATTTTCCCATAAACTCTAACCCAAATCTTTTTTCAAGAACAGGTACACTAAAATTTTTAGCTTATCTTTAGATGTCTCTCAAATAATCCTGTTTTCACTCAAATTCACAGATTTAGTTTGTTTACTGTCAAGCTGAAATACTGGCTGCCTCCTCACTGGCTCTAAAACCTCCAGGCTCCCTCCCACTTTTCAAATCATTCCTCAATCTCATTTGAGAAGACAATGGCAGCAGTGACTATCAGCAAACACATGCTGTCTTCCAGATCTCAGTATTTCATGTCCCACCCCTGGGACACATGCATGAGTAACACTAGGCTCACACTATTCTGGGTTTCCTACTGCTATCTTTGCTCTTCAAGTTCTTACTTTGTCCTTGGAGAAAAGTCTAAAAGAGCTTAAATAGGGTTATCAATCTTGCAGGAAACAGTGCCAGTCCACAGAACCTCCCCCTTAGCCCCTCCCTCTGGCTCTGATTCACATCTGTTGGCTCCTATCCAGTCCAAAAACATACAGATTTTTTCTATTCAAGGTTTCCTGATCTGGAGTCCAAGTAAAAGCAGACAGTATGAATTATTTTATTGATAACAAAGATGAAGCAAGAAGAGCCTATGTGGCAATTTTCAGGGATGATCATGTATTTCAAGAGGTTCTAGTTATATGCGTTTTCCATCTATTGGTAGTTCTTCATAATGTTCCATTTCAGATAGGATTTTAAATGGAATTTAATTTAAATGTCTCAAAATCAGTTAATCAGCTTCAATTACAATTTCTCATACAAAACCTACAGCAGGCATCACCAAGTTGGTACAGAATCAGTTAGGACATACTGACACCCAGTTTATTAATATTCCTTAATCAGTTTTGTGCTTGATTTTTTTTCTTAAAATTTCAGGGCAGATATGCAACATTTTGGATGTTCAAGGTCTATTCTATTTTAGGAATTATATTTTTACTGCTACCCCTCTTTGTTTAATAGATCTTATAATCCAAAAAGTGTTTAATAATAGTAATTTAATAAAGGTGAATTTGCCTTCTTTAAGCTAGTGGGCTGTCTTTCTGGTTAGGCAGCTATAATTGTCCTGCTCTTTAAAGCCACATTTCAGCTTTATCACAATTTTTATCTCTAACTCATATAAATCAACTCTAGTGTGAAAGCTAAAATAGTGTGAAAGCTAAAATAAAATACTTGACAATCAAAGAGATGACTTTATTGAGGCTACTGTAATAGGGAGATCATTTGTTAATAAGGAACATCTCAAGGAAAAGTAAATGGGACTAGAGTTTTACAGAGATAAAACAGACTTTAAAAAAAGAATTCAGTGAGGGAGGAAGGGGGATGGGTATTATCTCGGAGCCTCTGACAGCAGGGAAGTCTTATTCTAGCCATTGCTTGGAACACAAAAAAGTGGAAAGGAAAGTTCCAGTAACTCAACACTCAGATGAAGTTCAACACTGTTAAGACAATGACAATTGTTCAAGACAAATGAATGTCATTCACCCTGAACAACTCAGAGCTGATTATAAACTTCTGGAGTGGCAGGAAGCAATGTACGAGAAACAATCTCTCAAGGATAGTTGCTGGCATTCATTATTCCTGTAAAATTAGTTGAACCATTTGTTGAGAGGTGGTATCAAACGTCAATTGTTATAGGGTCCTAAAGGCCCTAAAGACTTAGACATTTTAAAAGAGGGATGTCTGAAAGGAAAAAGAGAAATACTAGCATAAAACTTTATATTAATAAAGAGTCAACAGTTGAAACATGAGGGTGACAGGGCCCAGGACAGGCTACCCAAAAATGTGCCTCAATGACATTAATTTGAATTATAGTTACTTAAGAACAACCTGATGCCAGAGGGACACTTTGACCCTCCTCTCTGGCTCCTTGAAAGCAGGAAATAAAACTCTGTTATGAAGGTGCACTCTCTGCATGTAGAGGTAGAAGGACACTCTTATCACCAGGATTAGGGAATTCTGTAGAGATGACTGTGTAAACAAGCCTTGTTACTTCTTTTATTTACTATCCCTAAGCCCAAGCTCTGTTTAGATTCTTAATCAAGCACCCAAAGCCCAAGTTTCTTTGTCTTGTCAATTTCTTACAAATTTATTGTTTCTTTGTCTAAAACATACAAGAGGTGCCTACTTTGACCACTTCTTAGGTGCCATTCTCTGAGACCTACATACACAGGAATTAGAATTTGTTTCTTTTTCTCCTGTTAATCTGTCTTGTGTCAATTTTATTATTAGTCCAGCCACAAGAACTCAGAGGGGTAGAGGGGGAAATTTCCCCCTCCCTAACAAGAGTAACCAGTTCAGGGAATTTCAAGAGGCTGTTAAGGAGTATTTTTTGGTTATTCAGCACTACTTGTTCAGTTTCACGCTCTCAAGCTAGGACGCCAATGTTCTTGGTGATGTTGTTCACCTGCTTACACCTTACATAATAAGGGCATGCTTAGCCCAAGCATCTCAATGGACTTTCTTAGTGATCCAGACAACAACTTGTTCAGGAAGAAATCTGACCTACACATGGGCTATTAGAGTGAGTCCTTCAAGGTTTATATCAGGTCATTCATCTTGCAGGGCATCTTCTAGTCCTCTAGAAAGGGTGAGTTGCAAGGAAACCTAGAGTCCTGGGGATTTGAGCAGTCAATTTTCAATTCTTCATGATGTAGAGTCAGGCAGAAGGGAGATAAACTGGAAACAGTTTGGATGACTATAGCCAGATATTAAAGGATACTTCTAGAATTTAAAATTTGGTAAGAACTGACAATTTCAGCAATGTAATAGAACTGAATCCAACTTACAGGTAGGTACCCAAATTTGTTTTTTCCACAGCGAAGGGGTAGAAGTGACTGAAATCTCTGCCAGACAGGACATAATTTGCATATGTATAGCTTATCTGTAATTTACAAAGAGGTATGCAAAGAACTCAAAGCCAGGAATGAGGCTTCCATCTGATATCTGGGAAGCATGTGCTATAACTGGGGCAATTTTCCACTGAAACAAAAAATTTCTTTCTACCCTTAACTACGTTTTGATTGAAACTAATCATAAAAAAATTATTCTTGCTCAAAAAATAAAACTGCTATAAACTATATTTAGCTTGATTATTTGCATAGGTATAGTGATATCAGCAATTTCCTATCTCAGTTCAGTGTGCGACTCTTTGGAATTCCACGGACTGCAGAACTCAAGGCTTCCCTGTCCATCACAGTTTGCTCAAACTCATGTCCATCAAGTAGGTGATGTCATCCAACCATCTCACCCTCTGTCGTCCCCTTCTCCTCCAGCCTTCAATCCTTCCCAGCATCAGGGTCTTATCCAGTGAGTTAGCTCTTTGCATCAGGTGGCCAAAGGACTGGAGCTCCATCTTCAGCATCAGTCCTTCCAGTGAATATTCAGGACTGATTTCCTTTAGGATGGACTGGTTGGATCTCCTTGAAGTCCAAGGGACTCTCAAGAGTCTTCTCCAACACCACAGTTCAAAAGTATCAATTCTTCGGTGTTCAGCCTTCTTTATGGTTCAACGATCACATCCATACATGACTACTGGAAAAACCATAGCTTTGACTAGACACACCTTTGTCAGCAAAGTAATGACTCTACTTTTTAATATGCTGTCTAGGCTGGTCATAGCTTTTCTTCCAAGGAGCAAGTGTCTTTTAAATTAATGGCAGCAGTCACCATCTGCATCTTGGACTTTGGAACCCAAGAAAATAAAGTCTGTCACTGTTTCCCTTGTTTCCCCATCTATTTGCCATGAAGTGGTGGGACCGGATGCCATGATCTTAGTTTTCTGAATTTTGAGTTTTAAGCCAGCTTTTTTATTCTCCTCTTTCAGTTTCATCAGGAGGCTCTTCAGTTCCTCTTAGCTTTCTGCCAGAAAGGTGATGTAATCTGCATATCTGAGGTTATTGATATTTCACCCAGCAATCTTGATTCCAGCTTGTGTTCATCGAGCCAGGCATTTCTCATGATGTATTCTGCATGTAAGTTAAATAAGCAGGGTGACAATATACAGCCTTGACATACTCCTTTCCCAATTTAGAACCAGTCCATTGTTCCATGCCCAGTTCTAATTGTTGCTTCTTGACCTGCATACAGATTTCTCAGGAGGCAGGTAAGGTGGTCTGGTATTCCCATCTCTTTTAAGAATCTTTCAAAGTCTGTTGTGATCCACACAGTCAAAGGCTTTAGCATAGTCAATAAAGCAGAAGTAGATGTTTTTCTGGAACTCTCATTTTTTCTATGATACAACGGATGTTGCCAATTTGATCTCTGGTTCCTCTCCGTTTCTAAATCCAGCTTGAACATATGGAAGTTCCCAGTTCACATATTGTTGAAGCCTATTTTGAGAATTTTGAGCATTACCTTGCTATGCTTGCTAGTATGTGAGATGAGTGCAACTGTGCGGTAGACTGAGCATTCTTTGGCATTGCCTTTCTTTGGAATTGAAATGAAAACTGACCTTTTCCAGTTCTGTGGCCACTGCTGAATTTTCCAAATTTGCTGGCATACTGAGTGCACCACTTTCACAGCATCATCTTTTAGGATTTGAAACAGCTCGACTGGAATTCCATCATCTCCACTAGCTTTGTTCGTAGTGATGCTTCCTAAGGCCCACTTGACTTCACATTCCAGAATGTCTGGCTCTAGGTGAGTGATCACATCATCATGGTTATCTAGGTCATGAAGATCTTTTTGTATAGTTTTGTATATTCTTGCCACCTCATCTTAACATCTTCTGTTTTTTGTTAGGTCCATACCATTTCTGTCTTTTATTGTACCCATCTTTGCATGAAATGTTCCCTTAGTATCTCTAATTTTCTTGAAGAGATCTCTAGTCTTTCCTGTTCAATTGTTTTCCTCTATTTCTTTGCACCGATCACTGAGGAAGACTTTCTTATCTCTCCTTGCTATTCTTTGGAACTCTGCATTCAAATGGGTATATCTTTCCTTTTCCCCTTTGCCTTTAGCTTCTCTTCTTTTCTCAACAATTTGTAAGACCTCCTCAGACAACAATTTTGACTTTTTGCATTTCTTTTTCTTGGGGATGGTCTCAATCACTGCCTCCTAAACAATGTCATGAGCCTCCATCCATAGTTCTTCAGGCATTCTTCAGAATTAATCCCTTGAATCTATTTGTCACTTCCACTGTATAATTGTAAGATATTTGATTTAGGTCATACCTGAATGGTCTAGTGGTTTCCCCTACTTTCTTCAATTCAAGTTGGAATTTGGCAACAAGGAGTTAATGATCTGAGCCACAGTCAGCTCCCAGTTTTGTTTTTGCTGACTGTATAGAGCTTCTCCATCTTTGGCTGCAAATAATATAATCAATCTGATTTAGGTGTTGACCATCTGGTGATGTCCATGTGTAGAGTCTTCTCTTGTGTTGTTGGAAGAGGGTGTTTGCTATGACCAGTGCATTCTCTTGGCAAAATTCTGTTAGCCTTTGCCCTGTGTCATTTTGTACTCCAAGGCCAAACTTGGCTGTTACTCCAGGTGTTTCTTGACTTCCTACTTTTGCATTCCAGTCCCCTATGAGGAAAAGGACATCTTTGGGGGTGGGGGGGGGTGTTAAGTTTTAGAAGGTCTTGTAGATCACCATAGAACAGTTCAACTTCAGCTTCTTCAGCATTAGTGGTTGGGGCATAGACTTGGATTGCTGTGATATTGAATAGTTTGCCTTGGAAACAAACAGAGATCATTCTGTCATTGTTGAGATTGCACCCAAATACTGCATTTCGGATTTTGTTGTTGACTATGAGGGCTACTCCATTTCTTCTAAGGGATTCTTGGCCACAGTAGTAGATATAATGGTCATCTGAATGAAATTTGCCTATTGCAGTCCATTTTAGTTCACTGATTTCTAAACTGTTGATGTTCATTCTTGCCATCTTTTGTTATCAGGAATGCTACTGGGATTTGGTGGAGTAGAAGGATGTGCACTCATCTTCTCAAGCAAACTCCAAAATTGCAACTCACTGCTGAACAACCATCAGCAGGAGAATGTTGGATCCCACCAAAAAAGATACCCCACGTTCAAGGACAAAGAAGAAGCCCCAACAAGATGGTAGGAGGGGCAAAATCACATTTAGAATCAAATCCCAGACCTGCCAGAGACACTCAGAGGGCTCAAACGAAACCTTGTGCACACCAGGACCCAGAGGCTCCATGGAGACTGAGCCAGATTGGCCTTTGAGTGTTTGAATGGGTCAGCAGTGGCCTGCCACAGGGCAGGGGCTCTGGCTGCAGCAGATCTGGGTCATGCAGCTACCCGCCATAGAGCTACCGAGCAGACAACCCACAAACTGAAAAATAATTATACCAAAGAAATTCTCACTCTGTTAAGAAAGTTCTAGGACCCACAGCTGATTTCCCAACCTGGGGATCCCGCAAAGGGACTGAGAGCCCCCAGCGAATTTGACTTTGGAGGCCAGTGAGATTTGATTACAGAACTTCCACAGGACTGAGGAAACAGGCCCATGGAGGGCACAAATAAAACCTTGTGCATACCAGGAGAAAGGAGCAGTGTCCTCACAAGAGACTGAGTTAAACTTATCTGTGAGTGTCCAGGAGTCTCTAGTGGAGGCATGGGTTTGGCCTCAGGCCAATAAACAGGGAGGGAACACAGACCCATCCATCAACAGAAATTGGATTAAAGATTTACTAAGCATGACCTCAGCCATCAGAATAAGACCCAGTTTCCCCAAGTCAGTTTTCTGGCATCCTGAAGCTTCCATAAGCCTCTTATCTTTATTCTCAGAGGGCAGACAGAATGAAAACCACACAGAAAACTAACCAAACTAATCACATGGACCACAGCCTTGTCTAACTCAATGAAATTATGAGCCATGCCAAGGAGGGCCACCCAAGAGGGACAGGTCATGGTGGAGAGTTCTGACAAAACGTGGTCCACTGGAGAAGGGAATGGCAAACCACTTCAGTATTCTTGCCTTGAGAATGCCATGAACAGTATGAAAAGGCAAAAAGATAGGACACTGAAAGATGAACTCTCCAGGTTGGTAGATGCCTAATATGCTACTGGAGAAGAGTGGAGAAATAACTCCAGAAAGAATGCAGAGATGGAGCCAAATCAAAAACAATGCCCAGCTGTGGATGTGATAGGTGATGGAAGTAAAGTCTGATGCTGTAAACAGCAATATTGCATAGGAACCTGGAATGTTAGGTCCATGAATCAAGGTAAATAGGAAAAGGTCAAACAGGAGATGGCAAGAGTGAACATTGACATTTTAGGAATCAGTGAACTAAAATGGAATTTACCATCTAGGCTTTGTTAAGTTTGCTTTGCTAGAAAATGTCATATGAAATCTCAGATTAAAGATTTAAAAGCCTCCTGAGGCTAAGAAGCCAAGCCAAGAACTTGCTATGAGGTTTTGTAAGCAGAATCTATGCATCTGAGGTAAATCCTCTCTTCTCAATATCCCAGAAATAACCTAATGTATATAGCACAGGGAACTCTACTCAATATTCTGTAATAACCTATACGGGGAAAGAATTTGAAAAAGAATGAATATACACATAAATATAAATAACTGATTCACTTTGCTGTACACCTAACACTAATACAACACTGTAAATTAATTATACTCCAATAAAAAATGTTTTTTAACTTAGCAATTTTAAAAAAAATCTTTGAAATATCTTAAGTCTCCTGAGCTTGCCAGGAAGTAACTTCCTTGGTCACTTGTTAGGCAGAAAACACTGTAGCCAGGTAACAGGCTATTTTTCTCAAGAGGGCTTTATAAGCATTGCTCTATAAAGTCAATCTTAGTTCCTTACAAGTTCCTGGTCATACCGACTAAATGATCATCATTCTCAGGCAAGGTCTCAGTTGTATAACCAATTCTTTCAATTATGTTCTTGTAACAAGACAGATTATTTCTGAACCTATGAAAATAACTATACTGCTGTTAAAATAAGAATGCTCAATAACAGTTTTCAAGTTCTAGACAGTCAAACAGGAAGAAAGAGACCATTTACAAATGCTTCGTTTCAAAAATCAGAGTCTACTAAATTGTCATAAGCTACAGATAACTTAGGAGAAAACAGAAGGTATTCCTTATATATAATAAAATATGACATTAAAACATTAACAATACTCCAAATAAACATTACAATCACCTCTCATCTTAGTTCCTTTAATCCTATGTAATTAACACTTACACTACTTGATCTAGGGTTACCAGTCTTATATGCCCTCAGCTTCTTGACTGGAGTTCTAGAAATCCCAACTCGGTCTACTGGTATGGTGTCAAAGTTGTTTAAGCAATGTTACCAGAAGCCTGTACCCAATAATACCTGGCATCATCTTTTTCCACAAAGCACTGAGACAGTCCTTTGATGCCGTATTCAGGCCTATAGCTGATATTAAGAGTTTTCAGGGAAGTATGAGAGAAAAACCACTTACCTAGAAGATACCAGATTCAAATAAAAGTTGTGGCCAATATTTTTTAATAACTGAAATTAGGACTAATAATAGTATATTGCTGTTGTCTAACTAATATCAAGGAAAACATGTAATATCAGAACTCTGATAAACAGAAACATCATAGACAGGGAGGGCATTGCCAATTCTCTTTGAACTTCTCACACAGCATACAGTTTCTAAAACATCTGTATTAATAACATTTTACCATACAAATCTAATTTAAGGAAAGCTAAGGAGCTCTTCTGAGTTGGTAAGTTTCATTCAGCAACTCTACATCAAAAACAAATGAAGTCTCTGGGGATTCAAAATAAACAAGACACAATCTCTGTCTCCAGAAATCCTGGCATTACAGTTTAGCGTAGAAAATACAGAGTCATGAAAGCACAGAGTAGCTTTTCTGTGCCCAAGCTGGGGAAGAATGAGGAGAGTGAGAAAAGGGAGGCAGATGAAGGGTTACACGTGGCTCTTGGAGAAATAATCCCCAAACTCAGTAGTTTGAAGAATGAACAGGAGATAAAGAATCTGTGAGACTTTTACAAGAGCTAATAGAGTAAATAGATAGGAAGGTAATGAAGCTATTGACAAAAGAAGAGATAGAAATCAAGAGAACAGATCAAGAACACTGAAACACAAGAGGGAATTTAAACTAGACAAAACAGAATTTTCTCAATAGTGAGATCTGCTGCTGAGTATGAATCATTGTGATTCATATAGGAATTAGTGTTTGAAGATGCCTATATTTGAAATAGTTGCCAAAGAAAACAGGAAAGAAAAAGAAAACGGTCCAAATATTATAAAAAGATCTTTCCATTGGCACTCATTCCCTGAGTAATACTGAAGATAAAATATTTCTGGAGGCACCAATCAGTACAATATGAACCCTTTTCTAGCAGGGTCAAAGAGCCCTGGTGCTGGGGTGGAGAGGCAGACTGTGATTGAGTACGGAAAGACCTAAGATCTGGAGTGGACTCAAGGATCACCAAACTAAGGAGGAATCAAAGGAGGGGAGGATTTGGTGCAGTTAACAGTAGAGTGGTGGGATACCCTGAGATAATGAAAGGAGAGGACCACTTCAGCTCTTAATCTTAACCTAAAACATTACAAACAAGTCACTGTATTACACAACCTCATCCTCACATCAACACTGTGAGGTAAAGTGGCATATTTCAGAAACTGCAGAATCCTAGATTTTGTAGAGAAAAATATTCTTCCTAAAATTTTTTATCAAACAAACTCTTGAACCAACATAGATTAAAGGATATTTTGGTAATTAACTGATTTTATTGTAATTCCATAGTATGGATGGATCTGCTCTCAGAGTAAACTTTTTTGCAGCTAATGATTGGGATAATTTACTCAAACATGCTTTTTAAAGTTTATTCAGTCCAACAACTGATGAATGGATAAATAAACAATGTGGTATAACCAAGCAATAGAATGCTGTTTGATAATTAAAAAGAATGAAGTACTGATATACTACAATAAAATCACTGCAGATGGTGATTGCAGCCATGAAATAAAAAGACACTTGGGAAAGTCATGACTAACCTAGACAGCATATTAAAAAGCAGAGACATTACTTTGCCAACAAAGCTCCGTCTAGTCAAGGCTATGATTTTTCCAGTGGTCATGTATGGATTTGACAGTTGGACTGTGAAGAAAGCTGAGTGCCGAAGAATTGATGCTTTTGAACTGTGGTGTTGGAGAATACTCCTGAGAATCCCTTGGACTGCAAGGAGATCCAACCAGTCCATCCTAAAGGTGATCAGTCCTGGGTGTTCACAGGAAGGACTGATGCTGAAGCTGAAACTGCAATACTTTGGCCATCTGAAGTGAAGAACTGACTCATTTGAAAAGACCTGATCCTGAGAAAGACTGAAGGCAGGAGAAGGGGATGACAGAAGATGATATGGTTGGATGACATCACCAACTCGATGGACATGAGTTTCAGCAAGCTTCAGGAGTTGGTGATGGACAGGGAAGCCTGGTGTGCTGTAGTCCATGGGATCACAAAGAGCTGGACATGACTGAGTGACTGAAATGAACTGACTTTTGTTTTTGCCACACTAGGCAGCTTGCAAAGTCTTGGTTCCCAGGCCAATGGCCTGGCCTGAGCCGGTGGTGGGAGTGCCAAGTCCAAGACGCCAGAGAACGTAAGGCCCCAAGGAATATCAATCAGTGTGAGTTCTGCCTGAGGTTCTCATCTCAGTACCAAAACCCAGCTCCACTCAACTGCCTGCAAGCTCCAGTGCTGGACACCTCTGGCCAAACAACCAGTAAGCCAGGAACAACAAAAATGAGATGACAGAAATATGTTGCAGGAGCAAGGTAAATATGTTAAAGGAGCAAGGTAAAAACCTATAAGATCAAATAAATGGAGAGGAAGTAGGCAATGTACCTAAAAAAGAATTCAGAGAAATTATAGTAAAGATGATCCAAAATCTTGAAACTAGAACGGATTGAGAAAATGCAAGAAATGTTTTAAAAGGATGTAGGAGAACTAAAGAACAAGCAGTGATAACACCACAATAACTGAAAAGAAAAATTTATAAGGAGGAATTAATAGCAGAAAATCAAGGCAGAAGAATGAATAAGTGAGTTGGAAGATAGAATGGTGGAAATAACTGCCAAGGAGCAGAATAAAGAAAAAAGAATTAAAAGAAATGAGGACAGCTTCAGAGACGTCTGAAAGTGAAAGTGGAAGTCACTCAGTCGTGTCTGACTCTTTGTGACCCCATGGTCGCAATACAGTCCAGGTAATTCTCCAAACCAGAATACTGGAGTTGGTAGCCTTTCCCTTCTTCAGGGGATCTTCCCAACCCAGGAATCAAACTCAGGTCTCTTGCATTGCAGACAGTTTCTTTACCAGCTGAGCCACAAGGGACGCCCCAAGGACAACATTAAATGCACCAACGTTTGAATTATAGGGGTCCTAGAAGAATAGAAAGAGAAAGGGTCTTGAGAAAACATTTGAAGAGATTACAGTCGCAAATTTCCCTAACATGGGAAACGAAATAGCCACCCAAGCCCAGGAAGTATAGAGTGTCCCATACAGGATAAATCCAAAGATAAACACACTGAGAAATACATATTCATCAAACTAACAATAACTAAATTCAAGGAAAAAATGTTAAAAGCAGCAAGGGAAAAGCACTAAAAAGCTCGGGAATCCCCATAAGGTTATTAAGTGATTTTTAAGCAGAAAGTACAGAGGCCAGAAGGGAGTGCTAGGGTATATTTAAAGTGATGAAAGAGAAAAACCTAAAACAAAGATTAATCTACCCAGCATGGATATCATTCAGATTCAATAGAGAAATCAAAAGATTTACACATTTAAACAAATGCTAAGACAATTCAACAGCACCAAAGCAGCTTTTTAACAAACGCTAAAGGGACTTTTGGGGACAAAAAGAAGAAAAAGACCTACAAAAACAAATCCATATCAATTAAGAAAATGCTAATAGGAACATATACGTCAATAATTACCTTGAATGTAAGTTAAATGCTCTAACCAAAAGACATAGACTAGTTAAACAGACACAAAAGTAAGATCCATATGTATGCTGTTATTTAAGAGACCCACGTCAGACAGAGGAACACATGAATATTAAAAATGATGGGGTGGAAAAAGATATTCATGTAAATGGAAATCAAAAGAAAGCTAGAGTAGCAATACTCATATCAGATAAAATAAACTTAAAAATAAAGATTGTTACAAGAGACAAGGAAGTACACTACATAATGATCAAGAAATCAATCCAAGAAGATATGACATTATAAATACTATGCACCCAACATAGGAGCACCTCCTATACATAAATATAGGAGTACATAAGACATAATGTACATAAGACAAATGCTAACAGCCATAAAAGGGGAAATCAACAGTAATACAATAATAGTGGGAGACTTTAACATCCCACTCACACTAATAGACAGATCATTCAGACAGAAAATTAATAAGGAAACAAGAATTAAATGACACATTTGACTAGATAGACTTAACTGATGTTTATAGGACATTCCATCCAAAAGTAGCATAATACATTTTCTTCTCAATTGTACATGGAACATTCTCCAGGATAGATCACATCTTAGGTCACCAACCAAGCCTCAATAAATTTAAGAAGACTGAAATCTTATCAAGCTCCTTTTCCAACCATAGCACTATGAGCTTAGAAATCAATCACATACAAAAAAAAACAAAAAAAATCTGTAAAAAACACAAACACATGGAAACTAAACAATGTTACTAAATCACTGAAGAAATCAAGAATACATAGAAATAAATGACAATGAAAATATGATGACCCAAATCTATGTACAGCAAAAGCATTTCTAAAGGGAAAGTTATAGCAATACAATCCTACCTCAAGAGACAAGAAAAATCTCAAATAAGCAACCTAACCTTACACCTAAATCAACTGGAGAAAGAAGAACAAAACCTAAAGTTGGCAGAAGGAAATAAATCAGAAAAATCAGAGCAGAAATAAATGAAATAGAAATGAAGACACAATAGCTAAGGTCAATGAAACTACAAGCTAATTCTTTCAGAAGATAAGAAAAATTGATAAAACTTTAGAGCAAGATTCATGAAGAAAAAAGGGAGAAGATTCAAACCAATAAAATTAGAAATGAAAAAAGAGAATTTACAACTGACACTTCAGAAATATAGAGAATCATAAGAGACTACTACAAGCAAGTACATGCCAATTAAACGGACAATTTGGAAGAAATGGACACATTCTTAGAAAGGTACAACCTTCCACGACTGAACCAAGAAGAAATAGAAAATATGAGCAGACCAGTGACAAGTAATAAAATTGAAATTGTGATAAAAAATTTTTCAACAAACAAATTCAGAACCAGATGTCTTCACAGGTAAATTCTATCAAACATTTAGAGAAGAGCTAACACTAAATCTTCTCAAACTCTTCCAAAAATTTGCAGAGGAAGGAACAAACCCAAGTCCATTCTACAAGGCCACCATCACCCTGACATCAAAACCAGATAAAGATATCACACACACAAAAAGAAAATTACAGACCAATATCATTGATGGACATACACACAAAAATCCTCAACAAAATACTAGCAAACAAAATCCAACAACACATTAAAAGGATCATACACCAAGATCAAGTGAAATATATCCCAGGGATGCAAATACTCTTCAATATTTACAAATCAATCAATGCAATACACCATATTAAAAAATTGAAGGAAAAAAAAATGCGATCATGTCAATACATGCAGAAAAAGCTTTTGATAAAATTCAACACCCATTTATGATTAAAAACTCTAGAAAATAGACATTGAGGGAACCTACTTTTTTTCACAGAATTATAACAAAAAATTTTACAGTTTGCATGGAAACACAAAAGACCACAAAGAGCCTCAACAATCTTGGGAATGAAAAATGGAGCTGGAAGGATCAAGCTCTCTGACTTCAGACTACATTATAAAGCTACAGTAATCAAGACAATATGGTCCTGGTGCAAAAACAGAAATACAGATCAATGAAACAGGACAGAAAATCCAGAGATAAACCTATGCATCCCTGGACACCTAATCTATGACAAAGGAGGCAAAAATACATAGGGGAGAAAAGACAGTCTCTTCAATAAGTAGTGCTTGCAAAACTGGACTGCTGCTGCTGCTAAGTCACTTCAGTCGTGTCCAACTCTGTGCGACCCCATAGATGGCAGCCCATCAGGCTCCCCTGTCCCTGGGATTCTCCAGGCAAGAACACTGTAGTGGGTTGCCATTTCCTTCTCCAATACATGAAAGTGAAAAGTGAAAGTGAAGTTGCTCAGTCATGTCTGACTCTTAGCGACCCCATGGACTGCAGCCTACCAGGCTCCTCTGCCCAAGGGATTTTCCAGGCAAGAGTACTGGAGTGGGGTCCCATTGCCTTCTCCGGAAAAACTGGACAGCTACATGCAAAAGAATAAAATTAGAACTCTCCCTCACACCATACACAAAAATAAACTCAAAATGGATTAAACACCTAAATGTAAGTCCAGACACTATACAACTCTTAGAGAAAAACGTCGGCAGAACACTCTGTGACATAAATCACAGCAAGATCTTTTTTGACCCAGCTCCCAGAGTGATGAAAATAAATACCAAAATATATAAATTGACTTAATTAAGCTTCAAAGCTTTTGCATAGCAAAGAGAACCATAAACAAGATGAAAAGACAAAAGAGAAAACAAGAATCGGAGAAAATATCTGCAAATAAAACAACTGACAAGGGATTCAACTACAAAATGTACAAACAGCTCATGCAACTCCACCCTCGTCCAATCTAACATGTTTCCTAAATTACTGCAATGTCAGTAATGCACTGTAGGCCTCCTAAATGGTCTTCACGATTCTACCCTTCTGTTTATTCTCAATACTGCAGAGTGACACATATAAACACATAAGTCAGATCATATAACTTTTCTAACCAATTTCTCCTATACTTGTCCCTACAATTTCTCCCTATCAGACTCTGTTTAAAAGCCAAAACTTTACAGTGGCCTACAAGGACATACATGACTTGATCTGGTTAGCTCTTTTAACTTTTCCAACTTTTCTCTTGCCAACCATTCTGCTCCCATTACACTGGCCTCCTTACTCTTCCTTAAAAATATCAGTCATGTTTAAGGCTTTTCACTAGTTGTTCCCTCTACCTTTCCCTGATACTCTCATGATTTACCACTTTACCTTCATTTCTTTGATAAAATCTCATTTTAACAATCAGACCTTTATCCTAGCACTCCGTGTCCCCCTTAACTCTTCCATCTTATTTTCCATAAACTTATTGTCTTCTAATATGAAACAATTTATTTTTGTGTTTATTATTTTTTATATATTCCCACTAGAAGCCCCATGAGGACAGAGATCACTGTTTTGTTTATTGAAGCATCTCAAGTGCCTGGAACAGTGTCTTCCACATGAGAGGCATTAAATAAATATACCTACCAACCTATCCATCCATACATATATATGTCCAGCTTAAAAATAGTAAAAAAAAGCAAATAACTACTAACCACTCAGGTCAAGAAACAGAGCATTATTTGCACTCCTGAAAATCCTTATGTGGCCGCCCAAACATGTCCTTCCCTGACATCACTCTTTTTTCCCACAATATAATTTTAATGCTTAGGATCTCTTAATAAAATATTGATGTATCTATAATCTTTAAAGCTTAGATAAATCATAGCTGAGAATTCACTTGGTCCAGGTGCCTTTTTTAATGTTAGAGTTTAAATCACCTTTCCAATCACTTTTATTGTTCTTTTAAGTGATTCCTGTATTTCAGCATGCTGTTAAAACACAGATTATGAGGCTTCCCTAGTGCTCCAGGGGTTAAGAATCTGCCTGCCAATGCAGGGGACACAGGTTCAATCCCTGGTCCAGGAAGATCCCACATGCTGTGGCAACTAAGCGCATGCACGACAACTACTGAAGCCCATGGTCTTGAATCTTTGCTCTGGAATGAAGGCTAGCACCCACTGTCTGCAACTAGAGAAAGCCTGCACACAGCAATGAAGACCTAGTGCAGCCAAAAATAAATAAATCCTAAACACACACACACACAGATTATGAAGTCCTATTTTCCGTTCAGTTCAGTCACTCAGTCGTGCTGACTCTCTGCAACCCCATGGACTGCAGCATGCCAGGCCTCCCCGTCCATTGCCAATTCCCAGAGTTTACTCAAACTCATGTCTGTAGAGTTGGTGATGCCATCCATCCATCTCATCCTCTGTTGTCCCCTTCTCCTCCTGCCTTCAATCTTCCCCAGCATCAGGGTCTTTTCAAATGAGTCAGTTCTTTGTATCAGGTGGCCAAAGTATTGGAGTTTCAGCTTCAACATCAGTCCTTCCAATGAATATTCAGGGCTGACTTCCTTTAGGATGGACTGGTTGGATCTCCTTGCAGTCCAAGGGACTCTCAAGAGTCTTCTCCAACACCATGGTTCAAAAGCATCAGTTCTTCAGTGCTCAGCTTTCTTCACAGTCCAACTCTCACATCCATACATGCCTACTGGAAAAAACATAGCTTTGACTAGGCGGACCTTTGACTAGGCAAAATAATGTCTCTGCTTTTTAATATGCTACTCCCAGGGTTTCTGATTTAGGGCATCTAAGAATTTTACTTCTAACAAGTGTCTTAGTGATACTAATGCTGCTGAATGAAGAGTTATATTTTAGAACCACTGATCTCCATAAATAATCCATTTTTTTAACTTTTCAAATTTATAGTGATAAAGTTTCATGTAACGGTCTAATTTTTCCTTTTCTACCTCCTGATCTACAGCAATATCTCCTTTTCATGTCTAATTGTATATCTTTGCTTTTTTTCTTTTGCCATGGCCAAGATTTGTTTTCATGGCTCATCAAATAAAAGTTTGTGGGGTATTTTCCTATCAAATATGTTTTATTACTATTTAATATCAGCTTTTTATTTAATTTCTTTATAAAGTTTTTTCTAATAAGTTAATGATGAGTGTGTCAAAGTTGTATTACAAACTTTCTGCAAGGGAAAAGCCAATTCTAACCTGGTCCCTTGGTAAAAAATGGCTAGAAGTAATTGCTTAAATAGTCCACCAAAAAAAATTTTTGGTATAAAGTCACTAGATTCAAATGTGGCAGTCAGCTGAGTAGATTAAACTATTAAATATATATATATATATATATATATATATATATATAGAGAGAGAGAGAGAGAGAGAGAGAGAGAGAGTGCGTGTGAGAGAGAGAGCTGACTCATTATGCTAAATGACTTGACTTTGTGTAGACCACAACCAAAATTTTAAGAAGAGAAAATTCTTATAGAGAAGGCAATACCAGACCAACTTACCTGCCAAAGTGAAAGATGTATGCAGGTCAAGATGTAACAATTCGAACCAGACATGGAACAATGGACTGGTCCAAAATTGGAGGAGTACATCAAGGCTGTATATTGTCACCTTGCTTATATAACTTATATGCAGAGTAACTCATGCAAAATGTCAGACTGGATAAAGCACAAGCTGGAATCAAGATTGCCAGGAAAAACATCAATAACCTCAAATATGCACATGATACCACTCTAATGGCAGAAAGGGGTGAGGAACTAAAGAGCCTTTTGATGAGGGTAAAAGAGGAGAATGAAAAAGCTGGCTTAAAACTCAACATTCAGTAAAGGAAGATCATGACATCCAGTCCCATCACTTCACAGCAAATAGATGGGCAAACAAGGGAAACAGTGGCAGACTTGATTTTTTGGGCTCCAAAATTACTGTGGATGGTGACTGCAGCTATGAAATTAAAACACTTGCTTCCTGGAAGAAAAGTTATGACAAACCTAGACAGTGTATTAAAAACCTGAGACATTAACATTACTTTGCCTGCAAAGGTCTGTCTAGTCAAAGCTATGGTTTTTCCAGTAGTCATGTACAGGTGTGAGAGCTGGACAAAAAAATGGCTGAGCACTGAAGAACATGGTACTGGAGAAGACTCTTGAGAGTCCCTTGAACTGCAAGGAGATCAAACAAGTCAATCCTAAAGGAAATCAGTCCTGAATATTCATTGGAAGGACTGATGCTGAAGCTGAAACTCCAATTCTTTGGCCACTTGATGCAAAGAGTCAACCCATTGGAAAAGACCTTGCTGATGGGAAAGATTGAAGGCAGGAGAAGAAGGGGACGACAGAGGACAATATGGTTAGATGGCATCACTGACTCAATGGACAAGAGTTCAAGCAACCTTCGGGAGAGGATGAAGGACAGGAAAGTCAGGCATGTTGTGGTACATGGGGCCACAAAGAGTTGGACACAACTGAGTGACCCACTCACTCCTATGGATAGATCAACTAAACAGAAAATTAGCAAGGAAACACAAACTTTAAATGATACAATGGACCAGTTAGACATAATTGATATCTATAGGACATTTCACCCCAAATCAATGAATTTCATCTTTTTCTCATGTGCACATGGAACCTTCTCCAGGATAGATCACATCCTGGGCCATAAATCTAGCCTTGGTAAATTCAAAAAAAAACCTGAAATCATTTCAAGCATTTTTTCTGATCACAATGTAGTAAGATTAGATGTCAACTACAGGAAAAAAAAACTATTAAAAATACAAACATATGGAGGCTAAACAACACACTTCTGAATAACCAGCAAATCACAGAAGAAATTTTAAAAATCAAAATATGCATAGAAACAAATGACAAAGAAAACACGATAACCCAAAACCTATGAGATTTAGTAAAAGCAGTGCTAAGGGCAAGATTCATAGCAATACAAGCTTACCTCAAGAAACAAGAGAAATATGAAATAAATAACCTAACTCTACACCTAAGACAGCTAGAAAAAGAAGAAGAACCCCAGGGTTACTAGGAGGAAAGAAATCACAAAAATTAGAGCAGAAATAAATGCAAAAGAAACAAAGGAGACCATAGCAAAAATTAACAAAGCTAAAAGCTGGTTCTTTGAGAAGATAAATAAAATAGACAAACTATTAGCCAGACTCATAAGGAAAAAAAGGGAGAAGAATCAAATCAATAAAATTAGAAATGAAAATGGAGAAATCACAACAGACAGCACAGAAATACAAAGGATCATAAGAAACTACTATCAGCAATGATATGTCAATAAAATTGACAACTTGGAAGAAATGGACAAATTCTTAGAAAAGTACAACTTTACAAAACTGAACCAGGATGAAATAGAAAATCTTAATAGACCCATCACAAGCACAGAAATTGAAACTATAATCAGAAATCTTCCAACAAACAAAAGCCCAGGACAGAATTCACAGCTGAATTCTACCAAAAATTTAGAGAAGAGCTAACCCCTATCCTACTCAAACTCTTCCAGAAAATTGCAGAGGAAGGTAAACTTTCAAATTGATTCTATGAGACCACCATCACCCTAATACCAAAACCAGACAAAGATGCCACAAAAAAAGAAAACTACAGGCCACTATCACTGATGAACATAGATGCAAAAATCCTTAACAAAATTCTATCAATCAGAATCTAACAACATATTTAAAAGACCATACATCATGACCAAGGGGGCTTTATCCCAGGGATGCAAGGATTCTTCAATATTCACAAAACAATCAATGTGATACACCACATTAACAAATTGAAAAATAAAAACCATATGATTATCTCAATAGATGCAGAGAAAGCCTTTGACAAAATTCAGCATCCATTTGTGATAAAAACCCTCCAGAAAGCAGGCACAGAAGGAACATATCTCAACATAATAAAAGCCATATATGATAAACCCACAGCAAACATTCTCCTCAATGGTGAAAAATTGAAAGCATTTCCCCTAAAGTCAGGAACAAGACAAGGGTGCCCACTCTCACCACTACTATTCAACATAGTTTTGGAAGTTTTGGCCACAGCAATTAGAGAAGAAAAATAAATAAAAGGAATCCAGATTGGAAAAGAAGTAAAACTCTCACTGTTTGCACTTGACATGATACTCTACATAGAAAACCCTAAAGACTCCACCAGAAAATTACTAGAGCTAATCAATGAATATAGTAAAGTTGCAGCATATAAAATTAATACACAGAAATCCCTTGCATTCCTATACACTAACAATGAGAAAATAGTAAGAGAAATTAAGGAAACAGTTCCATTCACCATTGCAATGAAAAGAATAAAATACTTAGGAATAAATCTACCTAAAGAAACAAAAGACCTATATATAGAAAACTGTAAAACACTGATGAAAGAAATCAAAGATGATACAAATAGATGGAGAAATATACCATGTTCATGGATCAGAAGAATCAATATAGTGAAAATGAGTATACTACCCAAAGCAATCTATAGATTCAATGCAATCCCTATCAAGCTACCAATGGTATTTTTCACAGAACTAGTACAAATAATTTCACAATTTGTATGGAAATACAAAAAACCTCGAATAGCCAAAGCAATTTTGCGAAAGAAGAATGGAACTGGAAGAATCAGCCTGCCTGACTTCAGGCTATACTACAAAGCTACAGTCAGCAAGACAGTACAGTACTGGCACAAAGACAGAAATATAGATCAATGGAAGAAAACAGAAAGCCCAGAGATAAATCCACGCACCTATGGACAACAAAGGAGGCAAGAATATACAATGGAGAAAAGACAATCTCTTTAACAAGTGGTGCTGGGAAAACTAGTCAACCACTTGTAAAGAATGAAACTAGAACACTTTCTAGCACCATACACAAGAAATAAACTAAAAATGGATTAGAGATCTAAATGTAAGACCAGAAACTATAAAACTCCTAGAGGAAAACATAGGCAAAACACTCTGACATAAATCACAGCAGGATCCTCTATGACCTACCTCCCAGAGTGATGGAAATAAAAGCAAAAATAAACAAATGGGACCTAATTAAACTTAAAAGCTTTTGCACAACAAAGGAAACTATAAGCAAGGTGAAAAGACAGCCTTCAGAATGGGAGAAAATAATAGCAAACAAAGCAACTGATAAAGAATTAGTCTCAAAAATATACAAGCAGCTCCTGAAGCTCAATTCCAGAAAAATAAATGACCCAATCAAAAAATGGGCCAAAGAACTAAGTAGACATTTCTCCAAAGAAGACATACAGATGGCTAACAAACACATGAAAAGATGCCTAACGTCACTCATTATCAGAGAAATGCAAATCAAAACCACAATGAGGTACTTTCTCATGCCGGTCAGAATGGCTGCTATCAAAAAGTCTACAAATAATAAATGCTGGAGAGGGTGTGGAGAAAAGGGAACCCTCTTACACTGTTGGTGGGAATGCAAACTAGTACAGCCGCTATGGAGAACAGTGTGGAGATTCCTTAAAAAACTGGAAATAAAACAGCCATACAAATCAGTATGTATACTGGGCATACACACCGAGGAAACCAGAATTGAAAGAGACATGTGTACCCCAATGTTCATCACAGCATTGTTTACAATAGCCAGGACATGGAAGCAACCTAGATGTCCATTGGTAGATGAATGGATAAGAAACCAGTGGTACATATATACAGTGGAATATTACTCAGTTATTAAAAAGAATGCTTTTGAATCAGTTCTAATGAGGTGGATGAAACTGGAGCCTATTATACAGACTGAAGTAAGTCAGAAAGAAAAACACTAATACAGTATATTAAAGCATATATATGGAATTTAGAAAGATGGTCACAATGACCCTATATGTGAGACAGCAAAAGAGACACAGATGTAAAGAACAGACTTTTGGACTTGGTGGGAGAAGGCAAGGGTGGGATGATTTGAGAGAATGGCATTGAAACATGTATGTTATCATATGTGAAATAGATCACCAGTCCAGATTCGATGCATGAGACAGGGCACTCAGGGCTGGTATATTGGGATGACCCTGAGGGATGGGATGGGGAGGGAGGTGGGAGGGAGGTTCAGGATGGGGAACACATGTATACCCATGGCTGATTCATGTCAATGTATGGCAAAAAACCACTACAATACTGTAAAGTAATAGCCTCTAATTAAAATAGTTAATTAAAAAAAAAGAAGACCCTCCTCCAATCACCCCTGCCTCCTGGTTTTCATACCCTCAGTGTAAAAGGTTAGTCTGTGGGAGAAACAGAATACAGTAGAAGTGATGGAATGTCAGGAATGGTATAAGGTTATAAAAGACACGTCCATCATCCTCTTTTTAGATTACTTGCTCTGGCGGATGTTAACTCCCATGGTCAGGGTCATTAGTAAGTTCTTGAAGTCCCCAAATAACCACATTAGTGAGTTTGGAAGTGGATCCTCTAGTCTTACCTGAGTCATTCAATGACTGCAGCCCCAGATAGAAACCTGACTGCTATCTCATAACAAACACTGAGCCAGAATCATCTGGCTAAAGTCACTTCCAGATTCCTGATCCTGAGAAACAATGTGAAAGGATAGATATTTGTTGTTTTAACCTACTATGTTTGGAGGATAATAGGTGCTATGTGGATAATAGTACAGATATTTAAATTATTGAAGTTTTTCTACCAAGGCTTTTGGAATGCATAAAAGTATAATTTGTACCAGGTAGAATAAATAGAAGAGGATGAAAAGTGGAAGATTATTAGAACATTAGAATATTTAGAACTATCGTACATTTTCCTTTGCTGGAATCTAGATACTTGTGCAAGCAAAGGAACAGTAAGATTGCTATAGAAATAACATATATCACCCTCTCTCAAGCCCTCTACTATAGATGGTTAAGCGGGTTTAAACATCTGAGGGCTTCTTTTTTTTTTATTCCTTCTTTCATTTTTTTAAAAAATTATTATTCATGTAGAAACTCATCTGGGACTGACTTGGGTCTGGCTTACAATTTACAGAAATGCAGAATACTTACTTTTAATGATGTTCAACAATCTTTGGGGACAGGTCCTAACATATGTGCTACAAACGTTTCCAGGACAATAAAGATAACTATGTCAATTTCAAACAGGAATGTGTTAGAAGGAGGCTTTGTGCCAGTATTTGTTGAAAAACTTAAAACAATCATGAATCAATGACCAAAAATATAAGATTTAAGGAAAACTGGCCTGACAAAAAACTAGTATTTCATACATTTTTTTTCTTAATAAAGTCACTAAAATTTTTATTTTGAGTTTGTTTTAAACAAACCAGTGTATTTTAAAAATGAATTTGATAATCCCTACATTTTTAAGGTCATATTGTTTTATAGAAACCTCAAAGAAGACAAACACAAAAAACTCTTAAGCAACAAACAGATAAATAATAACTTTACAAAACCTCAGAAGTTCACAAAATCCTAAAATGGAACACAAATATTTTTCAAGCACTAGGAATCATTAGACCTAATGTTTTCATTTTCAGATAAGAACCAAAGTCATATTAATAGCTGACAGGATTTACTGAAGGCTCATACATGCCAGGGCTTCCCTTGTGGCTCAGCTGGTAAAGAATCCACCTGCAATGCGGGAGACCTGGGTTCAATCCCTGGGTTGGAAAGATCCCCTGGAGAAGGGAAAGGCTACCCACTCCAGTATTCTGGCCTTTCACTTTCACTTTCATATATGCCAAGCACAGTTAGTGAAAGCGTTAGTCGCTTAATCGTGTCCAACTCTTTGTGACCCCACGGACTGTAGCCTTGGAATTCAATAAAGTAGAAATAGATGTTTTTCTGGAACCCTCTTGCTTTTTTGATGATCCAGCAGATGTTGGCAATTTAATTTCTGGTTCCTCTGCCTTTTCTAAAACCAGCTTGAACATCTGGAAGTTCACGGTTCTTGTATTGCTGAAGCCTGGCTTGGAGAATTTTGAGCATTACTTTACTAGCATGTGAGATGAGTGCAATTGTGTGGTAGCTTGAACATACTTTGGCATTGCCTTTCTTTGGGATTGGAATGAAAACTGACCTTTTCCAGTCCTGTGGCCACTGCTGAGTGCAAATTTGCTGGCATACTGAGTGCAGCACTTTCACAGCATCATCTTTCAGGATTTGAAATAGCTCAACTGGAATTTCATCACCTCCACTAGCTTTGTTCATAGTGATGCTTCCTAAGGCCCACTTGACTTCACATTCCAGGATGTCTGGCTCTAGGCGAGTGTGAGTGATCACACCATTGTAATTATCTGGGTTGTGATTATCTTTTTTGTACAGCTCTTCTGTGCACTTTTGCCACCTCTTCTTAATATCTTCTGCTTCTGTTATGTCCATACCATTTCTGTCCTTTATCAAGCCCATCTTTGCATGAAATGTCCCCTTGGTATCTCTAATTTTCTTGAAGAGATCTCTAGTCTTTCCCATTCTGTTGTTTTCCTCTATTTCTTTGCAGTGATCGCTGAGGAAGGCTTTCTTATCTCTCCTTGCTATTCTTTGGAACTCTGCATTCAGGTGCTTATATTTTTCCTTTTCTCCTTTGCTTTTTGCTTCTCTTCTTTTCATATATTTGTAAGGTCTCCTCAGACAGCCTTTTTGCTTTTTTGCATTTCTTTTTCTTGGGGATGGTCTTCATTCTTGTCTCCTGTACAATGTCATGAACCTCCGTCCATAGTTCATCAGTCATTCTGTCTATCAGATCTAGTCTCTTAAATCTATTTGGCTTCCACTGTATAGTCATAAGGGATTTGATTTAGGTCATACCTGAATGGTCTAGTGGTTTTTCCCAACTTTATTCATTGTTCCTTATCTTACAGGAAATATAAAATGTTTTAAAAATGATTCTAAATTTTTTAATATTACTTAGAGCTTCTTTAGATATGAATACATATTGTGAATTAATCTGTTATTTTAACATATCTTTTATAAGCTGTGACTTTCCTAATTTATGGAAACGGATGAAACAAAATGTCCCTTGCAGAATCAGTTCTTTTATCTCAAAATGTTGTCACGTTCACAGTTAACTTCATGATTAGGAACTGGAATTCACATACAGTAAAGAACTGTTTAATTTGTGACTCACGCTATATAGATTTGGGGTGGCTTGGTGCCTCTGGCAGTTCAGACCTGTAATGACAAATCATTGCTGGAATAATGATTTTTCCATTCACTTTTTAAATCCTTCATCAAATAAATAAGTACACTTAAATAGTTTCACTTAGGTAGGTTGAGTATGGCAAAAATAGATTTGGGATTATGCTGTTTAATATACCTTTCCCAGAATTTTTACTAAGAATTCACATTTAACCAATTACATTTTGATACCTACTTTCCCCCTATAATTTAATCACCAAACTCAACCATTAAATAATAAAGACGTTTGTATATCAAATTGTTGAGTACATTTACATATTTTTAAATTATTTCTCATTTAACCCAGTTAAACTTGGTGAGTTTCAGCCTGACCTCAAGTCCTTCATTCCTTTGTTCCCAAAATGTTTATAGAGCATCCATTTTGAAGAATGCTTCAATAGGCTCTGACATGCAGCTTATAATCTATGAACAGGGACAGAAAATTATACAAGCAATTATACTACAGTGTGATAACGACATCTGATAGGGAAACACTGTATAATTTAAGATCTGACAATGACTGCAGGAGGGCATCAAAGTCAGTTAGCTAAATAAAGTAGGTCAAGACATCACCAGAATGCAAGGAACAGTCTTTTAGGGTAAGAGAACAATTTGTGTAAAAACTGGAGGGAGAATGGTACACATGAGGAACTGAAAGTCCAGGATGACTACAATGAGGATAGGAGGGTCATGGCTAAAGATAACTAGAGAGGAACTCAAAGGTCAAGGGGCAGGACACAGAACCTTGGAGTCATTGTTAAAGATGTGTACCTTTTTCCTGGAGCAATGGAGAGCCACATAAGTGTGTAAAACATTCCTATCTGCCCTTCCCCCCTTTCTTTGTCAGTTTCTACTACAAAGATAGGACAGCCAAGTTCTCGTTTTCCAGGCTTCCCTTTAATCTAAAGGTAGATATATGACCCAGTTCTGTTCAATGAACTGATAGGGGCAGTCTTCTGACTGGCTTTCTAATAAGGAGATAAATGAAAAAATGAGCTTATTGCACTTCTCTTCTTGTGTTTAGAATTGTGCAGCCCTCTGACAAACAACCATAAGATGATAATATGTGGATGAAATGCTAGGAATGTTGGAGAAAAAGGAAATCTGGGTCCTTGATGAAATTTTGACCACTTCTGAGATCAACAGCCAGTAGCTTCTTGTAAGGAAAATAATAAAAGGGCTCACGATTGAAGCCATGTTAGTTTTTCTGCTTCTTACAACAAAAGCCTAACTTTTGAAACAGGAATTAAGTGTGTGGTGGGGAGGGGAACAGGACAGAATAAATTGGTTGTTACACAAAAGTGGTCTTTAGGCATGATTTTTATAGAAGCAAGAAAGGTTCTCCAACAAAAAAACTTGTCTCACATTCAAATATTTCAAATTCAATTAACCTCCTAACTGGTTTGCTGATGATTCAACCTCAAGTCTTTCACTAGACAATGTAAAGTCAAATTTAAACTGCAACAATATATGGCAGAAATAACCACTGACAAAGTGTTTGTGATAGATTATTTCATTAATTGAGGGATCCAAGAAATGGATATGTAAAGTTGGGGTACAAATGCATGACAATTAGAATGCTGACCCTTACACATACCTTGACCAGATCTTTTTCAGCCACACTTATCTTCATCCCTTTGCAGAAGACACAGAAACATTCATAATTTAGTATATATCTGCAAATATTGTTTTCAGTCACAAAGCCTCATTCCATCTTCTTTGTTTGCCCTATTCAAACTCATCCTTTTAGGACCCAATCATCTAGCCCATAAAACCTAAAACTATTGAGGCAGAAATCAAGTCAGTGGCTGGCAAGGACTGGAGAAGGAGGATGAAGACTGATGACAGAAAGACAAGAAGGAACTTTTATGGGGTGATGAAAATGTATATCTAAGTTTTGGTGCTGGCTATAGGACCACATATATTTGTCAAAACTCATCAAACAACACACCTAAAAGCAGTGAATTTTACCAGATGCAATTTATACCTCAATAAACATGCACTTAAAAACACACACACACACAGGAATAAGGGAGTGAAAATAAATGAATGACAAACAGGACACATTTACCTGAGACTTAATTTCTTTTCATGGAGTGCTTACTTTTTTAAAGAATCATCTTAAACCACAGCAATGATTAGCACAAATAAAACTTGAACGGTGGGCATTTCAGGTAAGTCAATGAACAAAGGTACTTCTGGGAATTCCTTAAGTTTTTTAATCTAATTTGCCTAAATAGAAAAGTGACTGGTCGATTCTGTCATTCAGAAACAACTTTGACATGGATTCAAATATAGTGCAAGTCATCTATAACTCATAAAAATGAAGTAATGCTTTCCAGTATACTAACTGAAAAGTGCTTTTCCAATCAGTCTCAGAGATAACTTATATTAAGAGGAGAGATTAGGTGTGCTATACAAATTTCAAACGGAGTCAAACTCTGAACTTGTAAAACATGAAGTATTTGGTCTATACTGTATTTTACCACATTAGATTTCTGATCTTTTTATATGTGTTTTAAGATTAATTGTAATATCTAGGTAAAGAGTTATCATTAAATACCGTAAAATGGTGGTAATCTGGCAACAAATTAAACTGATTTTAAGTTACAGCTGTGATGGATTACTAACCTATCTTTCCCTCTCCAAAGACTTCAGTTTAAATGTGTCCTAGAACATAAATTTGAATGCTTATTACTTCCAATCACCACTGAACAAGGGTGTGTGTCTGTGCAAGGGTATATACACAGCACTTGTCTCACCTTTCATGAATTTCAGTCTCTGCTCAGAAGAGGCACAAGCCTAAAATTAAAAGCGGAGCATTAAACCTGTGTAGAGTGTTACTCTACATCACCTGGAGCAATGTCTAAGATCATGTAAGATTCACAGTTTCATTTATTTTTGCTCAGATTTTTAACAGCATTTTCTACAGCACCTGTGGGGTAGTAGGAAATAGCCCGTTTGTTTTTCAGTTTTAGTTCTGCCTCCTACCAGCAAAGACGGTCTAAGTCACTGACACTTAATCTTTCCCAGAGTCAATTTCTTCATTTACAACATGTAAAAATAACATCTTCATGAATATAGTTGATAAATGAATTGATTTATTTATAGACATAGTATAGTCTACAATCTTTATCCACAATTCTTGCTTTACAGCATGAAGAAAATCAATAACGTTATTGTAACTGGTCATAGCACAGGCTTGTCTACTGGTGGAATGAAGAGTGGAAAATTTCAGAGATGTATTCAACATATATTTATTAAATATTTATTATATACATGGCTATTATAGTATGCACCTAGGATACAGCACAATTTCTGTTTTCCTCAAGTTTATTATAACATGACTAAATATTATCCCTTTTTTACAGTGAGGAACTAAGGCTCAGAGAAAAAATATGCCAAATAATTATTTAATTGGTCTATGTGACAATTGCTACGTGTAATGATATGTGAGTGCCTTGCCCAGTTCTTGATTTGGAATCAGGAATTATTTAGTGAACTACATCAAAATGTCCTCTAGGGAAAAACGAGCGGCCTTTCAATCAATTCTACCTGATTGATGGTTGTCACTATCCAAAGTTGATGTCATCATTTCCCCCAAGTGAGTTCTTCCTCCTCTTTAGGGGGACCAACTTCTACATCATTGTTTATTCCAGAATTCTCCTCTCCACCCTCCTCCACCCTGCCAACAACCCCTACCACATCTCAAACTACCAGTTGCTGCTAAGTCACTTCAGTCGTGTCCAACTGTGCGACCCCATAGAGGGCAGCCCACCAGGCTGCCCCGTCCCTGAGATTCTCAAGGCAAGAACACTGGAGTGGGTTGCCATTTCCTTCTCCAATGCATGAAAGTGAAAAGTCAAAGTGAAGTCACTCAGTCGTTTTCTACTCTTAGCGACCCCATGGACTGCAGCCTACCAGGCTCCTCTGTCCACGGGATTTTCCAGGCAAGAGTACTGGAGTGGGGTGCCAGTCAATTCTATTTTATAATTTTGTTTCAAAATTCATCCTGTTTTCTCCATCTCTACTATTGCTGCCTGGTCTAGGGATCCACCCATATGACTTCATTTTAACTACTTTATAAGCCCCTATCTCCAAATACACAAATACCTGGATTTAAGATGTCAACCTATGAATTTCAGAGAGACTCAATTCAGCCCATGACAACTTCCTTTTGCATTACGTCAAGAGGCACATTGGAGAAGGCAATGGCACCCCACTCCAGCACTCTTGCCTGGAGAATCCCATGGACAGAGGAGCCTGGCAGGCTACAGTCCATGGGGTTTGAGCGATTATACCACCACCACCAAAGTAGTGGTTTAACAGTTTTATCATTTCTCTATATTTATTTGCTGTCATTATTTTTACAGAACTAGGCCTTCATTTTTGCTGCACTCCAATTCAATGTTTATAAACACCAGAGTCAATTTTCTTAACTATAACTGTTTAAAACTTCCGATCTTTTCCTCTGCCCTGAGGATTAAGTACAACGACCTCTAAAGGACTTCAGCCTTTTCCCTCCTTGTCACCACTTTATCTTCTTCACTGGTATATTTTTACTCACTTATTTGTAGCCATCCTTCAGGAATCTGCCATCACTTCTCCCCTAGTTATCTCCAACAAATCATAAGAGCCCCTCTAGTACCGTATACTTTACTTTCACTATTATAGCATATTCGGTACTATTTTGCAATTTATGGTTAATTCCCTCACTGACAGAATTTAAGCTATCTGAAGAAATACAAGAATCACATCAGTCTTGTTCATTCTTATATTTCCCAGCACCTCTTATAGTTCTTTGGTACAGGGTAGTGGTTAATAATGACTAATTAAATAAAGTAATGGAAGTTAGGTAATATATACAAATCTATATACATTATAATTTATGACTGACTTATATAATTTATATGGAGCAGGAAATGGCAACTCACTCCAGTGCTCTTGCCTGGAAAATTCCATGGACTGAGGAGCCACAGTGGGGTCACAAAGAGTTGGGCATGACTGAGCAACTTTTTACTTTTACTGAATAGTAGAGTCCCTTGGACTGCAAGGAGATCCGACCAGTCCATTCTGAAGGAGATCAGCCCTGGGATTTCTTTGGAAGGAATGATGCTAAAGCTGAAGCTCCAGTACTTTGGCCACCTCATGCAAAGAGTCGACTCATTGGAAAAGACTCTGATGCTGGCAGGGATTGGGGGCAGGAGGAGAAGGGGACGACTGAGGATGAGATGGCTGGATGGCATCACGGACTCGATGGACATGAGTCTGAGTGAACTCGGGAGATGGTGATGGACAGGGAGGCCTGGCGTGCTGCAATTCATGGGGTCGCAAAGAGTCGGACACGACTGTGCGACTGAACTGAACTGAACTGTATCAGTGTGAAGGAACTGGCAACCCACTCCACTACTCTTGCCTAGAGAATCCTGTGGATGGCTGAGCCTGGTGGGCTGCTGTCCATAGGGTCGAACAGAGATGGACCCAACTGAAGTGACTTAGTGTGCGTATAGAATTTATAAGGATAATTTTAATTTAAAATGGTCTTTCACATAATTCAATTATTGAAATCCTAAGCCATTGTGTAAGATGAATTCCACTCTAAAAATAATATTTACTTGATATTAACAATGGCCAAATCCTATCATAAGCATGAATTATTTTAAATTTAATCCATAGAAACCCTCTAGCATGAGTACTATTTTCTAGTATGGGTACTTATACAACATATATTTGAACACAAGTGTCTTTAGTTTCACAACGACTTTGTTAATTTTTATTACTTTCTTATGAAGAGTTCACCTTTCTCAATATAGCTGATTATAAGTGTATAATCCATGACTATTTTTTGAAGTCATGTTTTTAGTTCAATAACACTTCTACTTTCAAGAATACAGACATGTGTAACAAAAGGCATTTGTAATATTATCAAATACCTAAGTAGGAACAGTCCACAGACAATATACAGTGCATAAAAATGTAAAATATTAACATGTAATCTATTCCTAGAACGATGTTTTGACTAAGATCTGGCAGTAAGAAGTCTCCTGAATTATGTTTAATGTTTATTTAATTTGAAAGGGCTAAGGGAAAGAAGCCAACGGCACCCCACTCCCGTACTCTTGCCTGGAAAATCCCATGGATGGAGGAGCCTGGTGGGCTACAGTCCATGGGGTCGCTAAGAGTCGGACATGACTGAGTGACTTCACTTTGACTTTTCACTTTCATGCATTGGAGAAGGAAATGGCAACCCACTCCAGTGTTCTTGCCTTGAGAATCCCAGGGACGGGGGAGCCTGGTGGGCTGCCCTCTATGGGGTCACACAGAGTCGGACACGACTGAAGCGACTTAGCAGCAGCAGCAGCAGCAAAGGAAAGAAATAATTTATTTTCTTTTGATATCTCTTCGTAAAGGCCAATTTAAGAAGAAAAAAATATATGTACAGGATTGATTACAGTGATCCAGCCTGACTTAAATCTATTCTGAAGCATAACATCTGCAGAGTGTCAGATAAAAAGTACAACTTCAAGGTAAGAATCACTACAACAAAATGAGATACTGCAAGTACAAATACAGGAAAATGTGCACTCCGATGTATGATTTGAATGATTCAAAGTATCAAGCACCATTGTGCTTGATACTTTGCACTGTAGACAACAACAAACAGTGGTAACAAAGTGTTGTGAAGAAACTGAATTGCACCGGGACAGTGGCAGAAATAGCAAGGTCTTATGTGTATATATGAGTGAACTCATTTCCGGCTGAAAGTATACCGACAATTGTAAGACATGAATAAATAGAAAAAAAAAAAACCAGGGGAAAAAATTAGGTTGGAAATAAACAAGCAAGGAAAAGATACAACCTAAGATTTGCTCTTTAACAAGAAGTTACTAAAAACGTGCATTATTTAGAGTTTAAATCCTACTTTTTTCCAGAAAAGTAATTATAACAGTTAATAAAATATGGCAAGTAATCAACAAAAAGGTGAAAAATATTCATTATTTTTAATCCCTTAAATTGTTAACAGTAGTTAATAGAGGTTTCAAGTTCTAGAAGTCACATTCAAGGATAGTTTCCCCTGGATTTATCCAAAATTATTTGGATTGAGGATCTCTTTGTCAGAATTTCCTAATGTAATATCCACAGAATACTTGGAGGTCCATGAACCTGAAATTATGTACAATCCATCATGTGCATATACAGTTTTCTGAAAGGCATTCCACAGCTTTTTAAAAATCAGGTTCTCAAAAGAGGTTCATTACCATCCCTTGCACTTCTCCAAATAAAGAATGATTAATCTGGGAAAATAAGCATTTGCTTACAAATTGATAATATTTGTCTGTTTCCTGTTACCAAGGAAGAAAAATCTATTCAGTTTTATGATTTGGCATCTTGTGTTTTCCATTTCATATTGTGTGTGGGAGGTAAGATTACACAAGTTTAAATTTCCATTACTAACCAGGTGTGGTTTACATTTTTAAGATATCAAGTTAAGGGATCCAAGTTTGCAAATCCCATTTTTAATCTCTGTTGCTCTTTCTTATATTACTTGGTTTCGTATTCAATTCAAATTTGGAAGGGTTTCTCCTTCCCCAAATTGCTTCATGGTTTTTTTTTGGTGAATATAAGGCAAAAATAAATAAAAATTAACTTCCCACAAAGCCTTTCCTCCTATTTGATGAAGAAATTTGAAGATTCTAGCAAACATTTTCACTGAGACCATTTCAAAACTAACAAGTAATTAACAGGATTTTGGCAGCTATGGGTTCTATGGTGAAACAGAAACCATAGGATATATATGTGTACAGGAAGAGATTTACTATGAGGGATTGACTCATCCGATTTTTGAGGTTGAGTGGTCCCTCTGCAAGCTGGAGGTCCAGGAGAGTCAGTGGTGTTTTTCCAGTCCAAGACTCAAATTTGAAGGCCTGAGAACAGGTTTGAAGGAAAGAAACGATGGATGTACTAGTCCAAGCAGATTCAGCGAGTGGGACTTTCTTCCACCACTTTGTTCTATGCAGATCCTCAATGGACTGGGTGATACCCACCCATATTGGTCCAGGCAATCTTCATTAGTCAGTCTACCAATTCAAATGATAAGTTCTTCCAGAAAGACCTTCACAGACACACCCAGAAATAATGTTTTACCAGCTATCTCAGCATCCTTAGCCCAGTGAAACTGATGCATAAAATTAACCATCACAACAGCACCCCTACATATTTATTTTAGTGTAAAAGGTGAATTCTATCTCCATAGGTACCCTTGATAGTAATTTATTTCTGACATCTTAGTCACTACATTTAAGCAATCCTACTGACGAAATTTTATTTTATGGCCTACATTTTAGACACTTTATCTTAACTACCATGTTGAATCATAAATAACACTTTAATACAAATTAGAAATGATAATGTCTTTCTGTGACTAACTGTTTATTTCTAAAGAAGAGGTGCCTTAAACCTCCTTTACACTACTTAGAAAGAATCATATACACTATTGTGGAAAATAATTCTTCTGGCAAAGAAGGCAGAGAGAAAATGTGACAACACATAAACAAAAGCTATCAAATGTTGACTTTTGGACTCAGTTACTCCAAACTTCAGGTGAACAGGAAATAAGCCTAAGAGTTCTAGAGTTTCTGAATCTCAGTATTTTGCATGCTAAATTGCTTCAGTCGTGTCCAATTCTTTGCAACCCTATGGACTGTAGCCTGCCAGGCTCCTGTCCATGGGGTTCTCCAGGCAAGAATACTGGAGTGGGTTGCCATGCCCTCCTCCAGAGGCTCTTACTGGCCCAGGGATGGAAGCCATGTCTCTTAGGTCTCCTGCATTGGCAGGTGGGTTCTTTACCATTAATGCCACCTGGAAAGCCCTCTCAGTATTTTAAGAAGGGAAAATAAGGACCATTTTAGTTACAACTGAGAGAATCAGTACATTTGGAACAAAAATGTTGGAAAAAGTTGGATATGTTCCAATTATCTATTTCTCCATAACAAACCCACCCCCAAATTATTGGTTAGCCATTTTATTACAGATTACAATTTTGTAGGTCAGAAATTTGGGCCAGGTATACTCAGCAATTCAAATTTTATAACTTCTTTTGCACTTACTAGTTGAAACACTTTTATAAGTAGCCACTTCCCTTCATCCATTATTTGATTACTCAGTAGAGCCCTTTATAGACAAAGGGCAAGATAAAAGCGTGATTCTCTCCCCATAATTTTCATGGTAATTGTTTCCTTTCACTCTCTGAACAGTTGTTTTAAACATCAGAAAAAAACTCATATATTTAAACATATTTAATAGCTTTCAAATAACTGCAATTTTTAACCATATTGAAGTTCAAATTGTACCATCTTTGACCCTTGGTAAGAGCCTCTTCAAGTTGACTCGTGAAACTTTTTGACATGATGTTAGTGGTCTTTCATAATTTCTTTGCTTTTGCTTTATGAAATCATTCCAGGTTCATTCTGTACATTTCCTACGTTGACTGGAAAAAAGTCCTGGTTTTCTTTAGTGGTAAATGTATTTCAAGACCACAATCTTGGAGGTAGGGAATAATTTAAGCTTTTTTATGCCATTCCAGGGGACACAGATATTATATATTATGTATATCGAACCTCATAAGTTCCTGCAAATATTTTCAATTCAAATAAAGGACCATATCTGCACTCTAGGATTTGCACTCTAAACTCCTTCTAACATGTCTACTTCTCCTTCCTTTAAAGTCTAAATTTTACTAGAATATGTCTTGGTGTTGGCCATCTGGGTTGATATTCTCAGGTAAATGATATATTCTTTCAATAAATAATTTCAAATCCTTATGATTTTTAGGAAATGCTTTTTGAATTATAGCTATACTTACTTGTTCCACACCTTTGCTTTGGTTCCCTTCTGTTCAGTTCAGTTCAGTTCAGTTGCTCAGTCGTGTCCGACTTTTTGCGACCCCATGAATCGCAGCACGCCAGGCCTCCCTGTCCATCACCAACTCCTGGAGTCCACTCAGACTCACGTCCATTAAGTCAGTGATGCATCCAGCCATTTCATCCTCTGTCATCCCCTTCTCCTCCTGCCCCCAATCCCTCCCAGCATCAGAGTCTTTTCCAATGAGTCAACTCTTCGCATGAGGTGGCCAAAGTACTGGAGTTTCAGCTTCAGCATCATTCCTGCCGAAAAAATCCCAGGGCTGATCTCCTTCAGAATGGACTGGTTGGATCTCCTTGCAGTCCAAAGGACTCTCAAAGAGTCTTCTCCAACACCACGGTTCAAAAGCATCAATTCTTTGGCACTCAGCTTTCTGCACAGTCCAACTCTCACATCCATACATGACCACTGGAGAAACCATAGCCTTGACTAAATGGACCTTTGTTAGCAAAATAACGTCTCTGCTTTTCAATATACTATCTAGGTTGGTCATAACTTTTCTTCCAAGGAGTAAGCGTCTTTTAATTTCATGGCTGCAATCACCATCTGCAGTGATTTTGGAGTCCCAAAAAATAAAGTCTGCCACTGTTTCCCCATCTATTTCCCCTGAAGTGATGGAACCAGATGCCATGATCTTCATTTTCTGAATGTTGAGCTTAAGCCAACTTTTCGCTCTCCTCTTTCACTTTCATCAAGAGGCTCTTTAGTTCTTCTTCACTTTCTGCCATAAGGGTGGTGTCATCTGCATATCTGAGGTTATTGATATTTCTCCCGGCAATCTTGATTCCAGCTTGTGCTTCTTCCAGCCCAGCGTTTCTCATGATGTACTCTGCATATAAGTTAAATAAGCAGGGTGACAATATACAGCCTTGACGCACTCCTTTTCCTATTTGGAACCAGTCTCTTGTTCCATGTCCAGTTCTAACTGTTGCTTCTTGAAGTGCATACAGATTTCTCAGGAGGCGGGTCAGACGGTTTTGTATTCCCATCTCTTTCAGAATTTTCCAGTTTATTGTGATCCACACAGTCAAAGGCTTTGGCATAGTCAATAAAGCAGAAATAGATGTTTTTCTGGAACTCTCTTGCTTTTTTGATGATCCAGCGGATGTTGGCAATTTGATCTCTGGTTCCTCTGCCTTTTCTAAAACCAGCTTGAACATCAGGAAGTTCACGGTTCACATATTGCTGAAGCCTGGCTTGGAGAATTTTGCGCATTACCTTACTAGTGTGTGAGATGAGTGCAATTAAGTGACTTCAATTATAATTATGTTGGACCTTCTTTGCTTATCTTTAATATTTATTATTTTGTCTTGAAATATATTTAGCTTTATATTTTTAGTTTTCAAGTTTTAACATTCTTTTCCTCCTCTATTTCTCTTAAGGCATTATCTATTATGTTTGTTTACCTATGTTTTACGTCCAGTTTAATCCAAGATTTCTTTTTCCTTTTACTTCTCTTTCTTGAGGTGTGTCAACTCTTTCCTGAAATTTGTAAGCTCTGGTTTATGTTGTTCTTCCATAGCATGCATCATTTTGAAGATTCTCAGCTTATTCTAAAACTTATTTCTGTTTATCTATCTACTCTGAAATTTTGTCTTGTTATTACTACCATTCATTCACTCAACAAATATTGATGAGTATGTACGTTGTACAGACAGTCATTGTAATCTGAAGTTGACCTACACAAGACAAGCAAGCTTATTGTTTAATTCAACTAAAATTATATATTGATAATGCAACAAAAAGTTGACTAGTATGCCATATTTATAATTATTAAGATCTAACTGTGTTTAGTCTCAAGAAAATACTTTTACACCATGAACTGGTCATTCTTGAAACCTTCATTTCTTTACTCCTGTAAGCTGGATTTATGTCTCTGGGAACATTTTAAAAAAGATGTATTTCCAAGATATAAAATTAAAATTTTTTTTTGCACAAATAAATAATATTGGGCTGTCCAAAATACTCATTTGGGTTTTTCTGTAATAAATTAATATCTTAACTTTTTGGCCAGACACACACACACACACACACACACACACACACACACACACACACACACACACAATCTAGAAAACTGCTGAGTCCCAATCCTTTCCTCCGCATTTCTCTAGATACTGCAGAAGTACCTTCAGGCATTAATTTAATGAACAAGTTTTTTACTTTTTTTTTTGTCCCTTTATAGGCTCTATAAAGCGGTTTTTTGGTGGGGGTGGGGGGGGAAGGCTTGCAAGACTTTTTTTTTGTAAATTCTTGAAATTAAAAAAAATTCTTTAGGATACTTTTAGGGGATAGTCTCCACACTATAAATCAACTATACTTCAATTATTTCTTTAAAAAAACTTAAAAGTAGAAAACAATAAAAAAAAAAGTTAGTTGGTACCATAGTGAGAATGAGCCAAAAGTTTTAGCAAAATTTACAAATCTAATGAATATTTTATTCCTTAAAATAACCAAATAGGTTTGTTCAAATCATCAGGTGAGTTCTTGGAATAAGGTGGAATGCTTTTGAGGACTTGGTTCTCAAAATACTCTGCTCACATGGCTCCAAAATGGCTAACAGTGACTTTTCCCCAGGTCTTTTCTGTTGAGGGCCAATTGTGTTTCTAGTATCTATACCCTTAGACCCAATGTGCAGCCAAAAAGTCCCTAGGTCAAAGAGGTGATAAAGTGGTAGGGTGAAAGTAACTTCGCCAAATACAATACAAGACACCATGTTAAATTTAAATTTCAGACGAACAACATATAACTGTTTAGTATGGACAAGTTCCAAATATTGCATAGGACATAATTATGCTAAAAAATACTCATTGCTTATCTAAAACTCAAACTTAACAGAGCATACTTTTTTAAAAATTATGCCAACTCCTAAATAGTGTCAGACTTGGACATTTGAGGTGGGTGTCCATATGCATGAACACAAGCCGCTAATGGTAGCAAAGATGTCAATAGTATCATCAACCACAATTAAAAGATGAGGAAACTGAGATGTTATTTACAATATGACCAAAGTCATCAAGTTAATCAATCCATTTTCAACGCTAGATCTTTCTGAATGTAAAGCAAAGATTCATTTTTTCTATTACACATACAGCACAGTGACTATAGTTAATACTACTGTATTGCATATTTGAAAATTGCTAAGAGTAGATCTTAAAGCAAATATTTTTCATTAACAAAAAGAATTTACTATTTATAAGTTAATGCATAAATCTAGGGCATTTCATGGGATATCAAGGATAGGTACAATGGAAATCCCAATTGTTCAGTCATTGATCCTGAATCTTATGGACCCAGATAATTAATTACAAAATTAATTTTTGTAATTATGGGTTTACGTTACACAATTCAAAACACTGATTTAAAAAGTGTTAATTTGTTTACAACGACCAATGTATTTGGCAGAAGAATGATTTACAGAAATTTACAGGGGATCAAATTACAATTCAAAAACTGTCTGTTTATTCTAATGTTGGAGTAAAGAGAGGAAATATTCTTAAGGTAATACTTCTATCAAGATACGTGAATTGTCATATTCCACTCTAGGAATAATCCCAACAACAGTGCAGAGGCAGTTAATACGCTTTTAAATTCAACATACCTCGATTTTCCCTCTTCACTACTTAACATCTGCAGGCCTCAGTTTCCTTTATAAAAACAGGCTTCTTAAAAGGGTTGCGATTATACGTAATCCCTTTAGAACAACGGTGTTATACTGTTTATAGATTATATAAATGTATAGATTATGTCAGATATTATATGAAATATTCTTATTAGGCTATTTATTGTCATTGTGTTATTATTGTTCTACTTAACAACTTTCCGGCTAACCTGGAGAAACAGGCCACAAGCGCGCTTCCAAGGGAAAGAGGCGGATACGGGTTACCATGACAACGGCGCGCGCCTAGACATTTTTCCCCTCGCGCGTCGCTGGGGAAGAGAAAAGCCTAGGTTGCGTGTTGCGTCATCATTACGCGCTCATTGGGCTTCTCCGTGCTGTTTTAGAAGGTCCCGGCCCGGCTACCGTCGCTGCACGCCAAGAATTATTTTTGCTTTTCAGTCTTTGTTAAGCGCACCGAAGTTGCAAGACTGTAAGTACTAGGGGGAGAGTGATAGAGAGCAAGCAATCGTTGAAAGAGATGCCGCAGCAGTCTGCACTTCTGAATCTTCCCTGTGTTTTTTTGATCCTATCAGCTTCCTCTCAGCTGGGCTCGCGCCGCGTCAACTTCCGGGCGGGTGCCCGCCACCACGGCCTCCGCCGCTCCCCTGCTTTGGCCCCTTTGTGTCCCTGCAGTGTCGAGGCACGGGCCCTGGCACGTCCTTTCTGGAGGCAGGGAGCATCTTAGTACAGGGAGTCTCTCACTGTGGGCGGGCGCGCGGCCCGCAGGGGAGTTAGCGTGGGAAACGTGCCCGCGCGTGCTGGGGTAAGAGGAGGTTGCGCGAGGGTCAGCGTGTGGTTCTAGGAAGGAAGGGCGGGGGTGGGGGAGAGAGGGAGTGAAAAAAAGCAATGGAAAAATTTAAAAGGATACCCCTGTCCACCTGATTGTTATGGCCTAACAATGAAGCGCAGCCATAACAGTCATGCTGAGCCACTGGCATGTTTGCGGGCACTTAATTGCCTTGGGAATGAGCTGCTGTGGCTTTGTATTTTATATTGTTTTCATGGCCTCTTTTTCTCCTTTTAATTTCTCCCTGCAGATAGTTCATTTAAAGCTCCAAACCCCACGAAGTGGTAGTTTATATCAATATGAATCTTTTCAACCTGGACCGTTTTCGCTTTGAGAAAAGAAATAAGATTGAGGAAGCGCCCGAAGCAACCCCTCAACCCTCCCAGCCTGGCCCTTCTTCACCAATTTCTCTTAGTGCTGAAGAGGAGAATGCTGAAGGGGAAGTTAGCAGGGCAGGCACCCCTGATTCAGATGTAACTGAAAAAACAGGTGAGTTACAATGTTGGAAATTGATACAACATCAAGACAGTTTCCTGTTTTTGTTTTGTTTTGTTTTTTAAGAAGAAAAGCAGAAGAGATTCTGATTTTTGTTCTTGATGTTACACATACTGATGCATTGTCCTTCACCATGCCCTTTTACATACAGCTTTGGGACTGCCATAGGCACCATGTACCTCCAACTTATTATCCATCCACAGTTGTTTCACTTTTGGGTAAGTTCTTAAATACGGCCCAGTGATGGCAGCTAAAATCAGAATTTAGGTCAGAATGGCAGCTATGGGAAAAAGAACTAGGTGATTCAGTCCTTTGATAGATTTTGAGGCTGTTATTGGCAAACGTTTAAATTCATTCCAGTATTTCTCCAAAACTAATTGATAACTTGCTATGAGCTAAGACTTGATTCAAGGTGCCTGAAGAAAACGTCTATGAACAAATGAAGAGCAGGTCACATTCAGGTTTTGCCAACCACCTGACTTCCAAAGTGCATATGAATAATTTTTTTCCTTTGACGTTTTTTTTTTTTTAATATGGACCTTTTTTTTTTTTTTTAAGTCTATTGAATTTGTTACCATATTGCTTCTGTGTTTTGGTTTTTTGACCTTAAGGGATCTGGGATCTTAGCTCCCTGACCAGGGATCTGAACCCACACCTCTGCATTGGCATTTGAAATCTTAACCATTGGACAACAGGGAAGTCCCAATAAGTGGTGTTCTTCATGGTGGTTCTTCATTTTTTTTAATCTCTTCAGCAAATTGTTACCAACAGTAGGGTTTGAGAAGGAGCCCAAAATTAGCATTCCCATCTTAATCTGTGTTCTTCTGACAGTTAACCATTAGTATTCATTTGAACTGCTGCTGTGTTTTAGTCATAAATGGTGAGTACTTCACATTCTCTTATTTAAAACAAGCCTGCAAGATATTATCCACATTTTGCAGAAATGAGACCTGGTGGGTAAAGTTGGGAAGTTGATAGAACCAGAGCTCAAATCCAAGCAATCTAATTCCTGAACTTAAACTTTTAATCATTTATGTCACTCAGTTTCTTATGAAGGATGAAAGGAATATTAGAAGTTATATTTTAATGTTTATTTCAGTAATACCCTTTTTAGTGTAAAGCTCAGTATTTCATAAGCAGCTTTTAAATTACAGAATTGGTAATATATGTCTTTACCCTTGATAATCCCATTTTGTTTGCTGTTCTACTTAAATATAACATTGAAGACAGTCCCTACAAGTTATCATTAGAATAACAATTTAAATACTTAGGTGTAATTGGAACTTGATGGAACAATTTGGTAGATTTGACTAACTGGTAATTAGGAGTCAAATTTTGAAAGGCTTTGTTTATCTGAAGAATTTTGAACTTACCTAAATTTAGACCACTGGAAGATTTAAAAACATCCCTGTGTGTATTCTTTCAGCAGATAATTTTGTTTGCATAACATGCTGTTGTTAAGGTCTAAACATCCAGGTACTTTAATATTTTAACAGTAAATATTTTAATCTGTTTATTCTGTAGGGAAGGAAAGGCCAGGGTTTAGGCATGGGATTTTGAGTCCTTGGAAGCCTCTGCTTCTTCATTTTAGTTAAATGGGACATTGGACAAGTCACTCAGATTATCTGAGATCCACAGTTTTATTTCATCTCTAAAATAAAAACACTTTGTAAATTGGAATTTAAGGAAATGTTTCAGTTATTTATCAATATTAGTAATGTAAAATTTTTAGTTGCTTTTTCTAATCAGAAGGTGTTTTTTCTGCTTTCCTTTTTTTCCCTAAGGAGACTTCACTTCTTTTCTCTTTATTTGGGCTTTCCATATGTAAATTACTTTTAAAACTGAGACTGCCTTTAGAAATTGTGGGGTAAGTCTTAATGACACTTGGGAATTACCCAAAAATCAAGTTTGTTCCAGGAATGGTGAGGGCTCATCCTACTCGGAAGAGAGAGCTTTGCTTACAGAAAAGATTATTGTAATTGATCCTGTAGATTTTTGAGAATCTTGAAAAGTAAGGCAAAGTTTAGATTTAATATTATAGGTACTCCAGAGGTACTTGTTTAGTTGGTAAGTCGTATTTGAATATTTGCAGCCTCAGGGACTGTAGCCCACCAGGCTCCCCTGTCTGTGAGATTTCCCAGGCAGGAGTGCTGGAGTGGGTTGTCATTTCATTTTCTAGGGGATCTTCCTGACCCAGGGATCGACCCCAAGTCTCCTGCATTGGCTTCCAGATTCTCTACCGCTGAGTCACCAGGGAAGCCCTAGGGTAAAATAATGAAAGAAACTTGTTTTGTAAAAAAAAGAAAAGAAAATCAGACTGACAGTCATGAAACCTGTGTATTGCTGAGTATAGTGTTTAAAGGGAGAGAAATCATTTTGGAAGTTCTTTTAATCCTAACAATGATGGCAGTACAAACAGAAGAACAAGGCTTAAGCGTTTCAGAGTAAGAAAGTGCAAGATTTTACATCTGGGTCCTTGTGTAGGATTGAGATAAAATGAATGTTAAGAATTTTAGTTTAAGTAATTGAGGAGAATAAAGGTAGTTCTATACATTAGAATAGGTATGAAATACCCACTGTAAGACCTTGGGTATGCCTTTAAAAATTCAAATGAGAATCAGAGGTCCTGCCCTGAGTTTGAAAGTGAAAATCGCTCCTGTCCAGTTCTCTGACCTCGTGGACTATACAGTCCCTGGAATTCTCCAGGCCAAAATACTGGAGTAGGTAGCCTTTCTCTTCTCCAGGGGATCTTCCCAACCCAGGGATTGAACCCAGGTCTCCCACATGGCAGGCAGATTCTTAACTAGCTTAGCCACAAGGGGAGCCTGCCAGTTTAGCAGTAGCCCAAAAGCAGCTTAACTTAGCATGGCGGGAGAGGGGTGCTGAATTAAACATCAGGCCTTGGGCCCATGGCTTCCCAGGTGGCGGTAGTGGTAAAGAACCCTGCCTGCCAGTGCAGGAGACATAAGAGACCCTGGTTCTATCCCTGAGTTGGGAAGATATCCTGGAGAAGGGAGTGGCAGCCCACGCCAGTATTCTTGCCTGGAGAATCCCAAGGACAGAGGAACCTGGTCCATGGGGTCCTAAAGAATCAGATACAATCGAGCGTGCGTACACACGGTTCGGTGGAGGGGTCAACACACTAAAATTGGATTTAAGACTGAATATGGACATTGGGAAATCAGTGGACGTATCATCAGTGGGATATGAATATTGACCTTTCTTTATCATCAACCAGTAATTTACTCTTATTATATAGAATTATGCTACATTTGTGTATCTACATCAGTGTTAGGGTCTGAGTCCACTTACAGGATAGAAATTGTATGTGGTTAAAATTACTTGTTATCACTCTTTCTCAGATAATCCAGTTATTTTACCTAAGAGTTAAGATTTTATTTGATACCACTCTCCTTCAGTTACTGTGCCACAGGGACACTGTTCCTTGAATATGCCAAACCCTGTTCAGTCTTTCCTTTTTCCTATATGCTTTTCCATCTGCCTCCGAGACACTTTCTGTTGTTACTGCATGTGACTCTGCTGGTGCATTAGGACTTAGTGAAATGTTACCTTTTTTAAAGAAGGTCTTGATTACTCTCTAAAGTATCAACCCTCACCCCCTTTACTGTATTTTTCTGTATAGTATCCATCACTAACTTTGCATTATGTATTTATGTTCCACTTATTAGAATGTAAGATCTGAGCGCGAAGACCTGGTTTACCTATCTATCCATCCCCATTGCTCAGAACAGTGATTGGTGTATAGCAGGCCTTCAAAGTATGCATTGAAAAAAGGAGTATTGAATGATGAATAGGTGATAATAGTGCTCTGTACATATTTTTAAATGTCCCTCTTTCTCTTTATGATCTTGAAACAGTGCCATAGCCATCAGTCATCTTTAGCCTTGGATACTTGAAACTACCTTTGATAGAGGACAGGCTCCCTTAATCCAGCATTTGGCTATGAGGGCATACACTTAACCTATGGGTCGCCTCCCCCGACCTCGGTTTATTTTACTCTCATTAACACCTGGAGTTATCAATCGTTACTACTTACATTTTCTTTTTTATTTTACTTTTCTGGGAGCGTAGCAGGTTTGGAGAGAATAAAGCAGTGACAAATGAGTGTGAGAGGAGAGAATCTACTGTTTAATGCATAAAGAATAAAACATTGAGCTAAGCATGATCCTCAAGGAGCACCAAGAGGAAAGAACACATAAATATATATGGTTAAAATAACACAATGTGGTAACTTGTAATAAGGGAAGATATTAAGCAGTGTAGGACCACAGTCTAATTCACAGTGATAAAATTATTCCTCTTTCTGCAGAGAATCAAGAAAAATCATAAAGAAATGACTGAGTGAACACTAAACAATGACTCATTGCTTATTCAGTGAACAAGGGATAAAAGCATGTTGCCTTGGAATGTGGTATGCAAATGGAATAGGTGAAGTTATCTATGGAAAAGGAGGTGTAGGGCAGTATGCATGAAGCAGAAAAGATTTAAAAACAAAAACTGGTGGGTTTTATGAGGCCTGTTTATATGCTCTCCCAGGGAGAATGGACTTTATTTGGTATACATTGTAGAACATGGGAGAAACAGTAATGAAACTGTTGCAATAATTGAAGCCTAAATATAGGGAAATGACAGAGGCGGCAGTTTAGAGACATTTTATATGATATGAATATGATGATATTTGATGATCAGTTAAATGTGGAAGATTTAAAGGTAATGCAGATATTCCTTGCTTGGACAGCTGAGTGAGTAGCACTATCAACTGAATTAGGCAGCAGGATTAAGAGGTAGATACCAAAACATGTTGAATTTGAGTTACACTTATGTTTTAGTAGCAAGGTCTAGTAGAGGGTTGAACATTGGAGTTTAGGGCTTAGAATGGTTGGAATATGAGAAATCAACTTTGGAGTCATCCTTGTGGTAGTTCAGTTCACTTCAGTCGCTCAGTCGTGTCTGACTCTTTGCGACCCCATGAATCATAGCACACCAGGCCTCCCTGTCCATCACCAACTCCCAGAGTTCACTCAGACTCACCTCCATCAAGTCAGTGATGCCATCCAGCCATTTCATCCTCGGTTGTCCCCTTCTCCTCCTGTCCCCAATCCCTCCCAGCATCAGAGTCTTCCAGTGAGTCAACTCTTCGCATGAGGTGGCCAAAGTACTGGAGTTTCAGCTTTAGCATCATTCCTTCCAAAGAAACCCCAGGGCTGATCTCCTTCAGAATGGACTGGTTGGATCTCCTTGCAGTCCCAGGGACTCTCAAGAGTCTTCTCCAACACCACAGTTCAAAAGCATCAATTCTTGGGTGCTCAGCTTTCTTTATAGTCCTATTCTCACATCCATACATGACCACTGGAAAAACCATAGCCTTGACTAGACGAACCTTAGTCAGCAAAGTAATGTCTCTGCTTTTGAATATGCTATCTAGGTTGGTCATAACTTTTCTTCCAGGGAATAAGCATCTTTTAATTTCATGGCTGCAGTCACCATCTGCAGTGATTTTTTCCCAAAAAAACAAAGTCTGACACTGTTTCCCCATCTATTTCCCATGAAGTGATGGGACCGGATGCCATGATCTTCGATTTCTGAATGTTGAGCTTTAAGCCAACTTTTTCGCTCTCCTCTTTCACTCATCGAAAGGCTTTTTAGCTCCTCTTCACTTTCTGCCATAAGGGTGGTGTCATCTGCATATCTGAGGTTATTGATATTTCTCCTGGCGATCTTGATTCCAGCTTGTGCTTCTTCCAGCCCAGCATTTCTCATGATGTACTTTGCATATAAGTTAAATAAGCAGGGTGACAATATACAGCCTTGACGCACTCCTTTTCCTATTTGGAACCAGTCTGTTGTTCCATGTCCAGCTCTAACTGCTGCTTCCTGACCTTCATGTAGGTTTCTCAAGAGGCAGGTCAGGTGGTCTGGTATTCCCACCTCTTTCAGAATTTTCCACAGTTTATTGTGACCCACACAGTCAAAGGCTTTGGCATAGTCAACAAAGCAGAAATAGATGTTTTTCTGGAACTCTCTTGCTTTTTTGATGATCCAGCAGATGTTGGCAATTTGATCTCTGGTTCCTCTGCCTTTTCTAAAACCAGCTTGAACATCAGGAAGTTCACGATTCACGTATTGCTGAAGCCTGGCTTGGAGAATTTTGAGCATTACTTTACTAGCGTGTGAGATGAGTGCAATTGTGCAGTAGTTTGAGCATTCTTTGGCATTGCCTTTCTTTGGGACTGGAATGAAAACTGACCTTTTCCAGTCCTGTGGCCACTGCTGAGTTTTCCAAATTTGCCCCCCCCAAAAAATGTTCTAAACAAAATAGATAGTAAGAAGCATCAGTATTTAAAAATGGATAAAGGAAGGGAAACCAATGAAAGATATAAAGGATGACAGAATAGTAAGCAAATGGTAATGCCCTGAAAGCAAAAGAAAGGAGAGTTTCCACGTAGGTGTTGTATAGTGACCAGTATCAAATGTTGCAGAGAAATCAGTTTGAATGAGATCTGATCAGAGACCACTTTCCTTTGAAATTAAAGTTCCTGTTGGCCCATAGCAGTTTCAATAGAAAAGTAAGCAGGTGAAGACTCCTATTCCAATAAGGGAAAGAGAGAAACAGCTTGATGAGGAAATAATGTCAAGAAAAGATGTCTGAGGAAATTGAAAACAGCATATATTTTAGCTGAGGGAAAGAAGCTAGTGGAGGGAGAAAGGATGAACGACGGGGGGTGGTATCTGATGAGAGGCATCAGGGAGGTAGGAGCGCAACCGTAACTGGACTGTTTAACTTTGAGGAAAAAATAAAGACACATTTTACCCAGGGGAATGGGAGTGAAAGAGAAAAATACATGATTCATAGGTGGTTCTGAGGTTGGAATGGAGGAACGCTTTAGTGTATGCTTGATGGATTTCTTTCCTTAATGAAATAGTCAGTCTTCTACAGTGGTTGCCATTTTGGTGTGGTCATCATGTTGAAAGTAACTGTTGTTAATAAGTAAGAGGAAAAATTTTTTTAATTATACCAGTTCAAAAAAGATTTCCAAGGAGCAATGCTCTGCCACTTATTGATTGTGCAATCTTAAGTTATCACTTTTGGACTTCACTTCCTTTGTCTGTTCTCTGAAATCAAAATGAATAAGATCATTTGAATGATGAAGCTGCATGTATCATTTTAACCTCTGATTCTTTAACTATTGAGTGATACTTTAACTATTGAGTCCTCTTAAGTGTGTGTGGCCAAAATGTGAATCCTTATTTTATCTTTGGATAGAAATTCTGGTTTCCTAATGTTTGCTAGTATTAGTTGAAGAGTTGTATTTGTTAAAAAGATTAGTGCTCAGTTGTTCTAAAAGTACTGTGAGTCTAAATGTTTTAAATTCATTTTAAATGTACATTTTTTTGTCTATTTTCCTTTTCTACCTTTTTAGTTTTTGTGCTTTCTTCAAAATAAAGTGTTATATAAAAATGATTATGACAATTGTGTAATGGAGAGACCATGTAGTATTTTCATTTAGCGTTGGTATTCTTTTCATTTTTTCATTTTTTTCCCTACCTATATTTATTCTAGGTTGTTGGTTTTGTTTTTTTAGATAAAATAGTATTATGTATATTGTAATGCAGCCCACTACAGACTTTTTGGGGGGAGGTCCCCCGAATGCCATGCTGCATGTGCTTAGTTGCCCAGCTGGGTATTAACACATGCCTACTGCAGTGGAAGTGCAGTCTCGTAACCACTGGACTGCCAGGGAAGTCCCCTCAAAAGTAGATTTTAAAAAATATTTTCCATGTTCATATAGAACATGCTATACTTGAATAGCTTTTAGTGACTACAGTATGTCTTATACATTGATGTTTTATAATTCATATAGTTCCCTGTTAATAGACATTGGTTGTTTAGGATTATTTCTTTTTTTTGTTTTAAAGAGTGCTGTAGTGACCATTCTTTGATATTGATGTTTTTGCCTGTGTACAGTCTGTGGAAAAATTCTGGGAAATGAAATTGTCACGTTAGAAGGAATATGAATTAATATTTTAGTAATTGCCAAATAACCCATCATAATAGTTTTACCAGTTTGCACTAAACTACAGCCTGGTTTTCAGATGTCTGCTTTTTCATACCAGGCCAGAATATTGCAAACCTTTCTAATCTTTAAAAGGCTAATGAACAATTAAATTGCTTTAAGGTTTTTTTTATTCCAGTCTTTTAATTCTGTTTGTTGTTTACAACAGAGAAGTTTTCCATTTTTAAATGGTCAGTTTGTTCATCTTTTTCTTTAAGGCCTATGGTTTTAGGTCCCCATCAGAACTGATAAAAGAAAGCCATTCCCTACCACCACATTATAAATATATCCATCTGTATTTTCTTCTTTCACATCTGTGGAATCTTAGCTCCCCATACAGAGATTGAATCAGGCCCTCACCAGTGAAAACCCAGAGTTCTAACCACTGGACCACTGGGGAATTCCCTGAGCAGTCATATTTTGAAAGCAGTCTTTTTTTTTGAGCAGTAGGTGTAACAACAGTGGGTTTAAAATACTTAGTAAACAATGTTATAAACAACTGTTTGTCATCCAGGCTTTGTTCCATTTATTTATAGACCATAGGCAGAGTAGATTTAGCATAAATTAGCAGTGGTTTCAACTAAAGTCACCAGCTATATTAGCCCTTAACAGGAGACTCAGCCTATCCTTTTAAGCCAGACATTGACTTCTCCTCTCTAGCTCTGGAGGTCCTAGATGGAATCTTCTTCCATTAGAAGGTTGTTTGGTTGACACTGAAACTTTCTTGTTTAGTGTAGCCACTTTCCTTAATTATCTTAGCTAGATCTTCTGGATATCTTGCTGGAGTTTCTACATCAGCACTTCCTGCTTCATCATGCACTTTTATGTTATGGAGACAACTACTTTCCTTCAGCCTTATGAACTAACTGCTTCAAGCTTCAAACTTTTTTCCTTGCAACTTCCTTACCTCTCTCAGCCTTCATAGAATGGAAGAGATAGGGTCTTGCTCTGGATTAGGCTTTGGCTTAAGGGAATGCTGAGGCTGGTTTTTAACCTTTTATCCAGACCACTAAAAGTTTCTCTATATCAGCAATAAAGCTGTTTGGCTTCTAGTTTGTAGATTCACTAGAGTAGAATTTCTAATTTCCTCCCAGAACTTTGCCTTTGCATTCACGTCTTGGCTAACTGCTGCGAGAGGCCTAACTTTCTGCCTGTCTTTGCTTTTGACCTGCCTTCTCACTAACCTTAAACATTTCTGTCTTTTTATTTAGAGAGAGGAATGTGCAGCTATTCCTTTCTCTTGAATACTTAGAGGCCATTGGAGGGTTAGTACCTGACCCAATTTATTGCTGTGTCTTAAGGAATAGGGAAGCTGGAAGAGGGGGAAAATGATGAAGGAAATGGCAGGTGGATGGAGCAGTCAAAACACATAAAACGTTTTATCAGTTAAGTTTGCCATTTTATATGGATGCTTTTGGGGCACCTAAAACAATTACCATTTCTGTCCTTTATCGAGCCCATCTTTGCATGAAATGTTCCCTTGGTATCTCTAATTTTCTTGAAGGGATCTCTAGTCTTTCCCATTCTGTTGTTTTCCTCTATTTCTTTGCATTGATCCCTGAGGAAGGCTTTCTTATCTCTTCTTGCTATTCTTTGGAATTCTGCATTCAGATGCTTATATCTTTCCTTTTCTCCTTTGCTTTTTGCTTCTCTTCTTTTCACAGCTATTTGTAAGGCCTCCCCAGACAGCCATTTTGCTTTTTTGCATTTCTTTTTCTTGGGGGTGGTCTTGATTCCTGTCTCCTGTACAGTGTCACAAACCTCTGTCCATAGTTCATCAGGCACTCTGTCTATCAGATCTAGTCCCTTAAATCTATTTTCATTTCCACTGTATAATCATAAGGGATTTGATTTAGGTCATACTGGAATGGTCTAGTGGTTTTCCCTACTTTTTTCAATTTAAGTCTGCATTTGGCAATAAGGAGTTCATGATCTGAGCCACAGCAAGAGAGTTCCAGAAAAACATCTATTTCTGCTTTATTGACTATGCAAAAGCCTTTGACTGTGTGGATCACAATAAACTGTGGAAAATACTGAAAGAGATGGGAATACCAGACTACCTGACCTGCCTCTTGAGAAACCTACATGAAGGTCAGGAAGCAACAGTTAGAGCTGGACATGGAACAACAGACTGGTTCCAAATAGGAAAAGGAGTACATCAAGGCTGTATATTGTCACCCTGCTTATTTAACTTATATGCAAAGTACATCATGAGAAATGCTGGGCTGGAAGAAGCACAAGCTGGAATCAAGATTGCCGGGAGAAATATCAATAACCTCAGATATGCAGATGACACCACCCTTATGGCAGAAAGTGAAGAGGAACTAAAAAGCCTCTTGATGAAAGAGGAGAGCGGAAAAGTTGGCTTAAAGCTCAACATTCAGAAAACGAAGATCATGGTATCTGGTTCCATCACTTCATGGGAAATAGATGGGGAAACAGTGGAAACAGTGTCAGACTTTATTTTTTGGGACTCCAAAATCACTGCAGATGGTGACTGCAGCCATGAAATTAAAAGACACTTACTTCTTGGAAGGAAAGTTATGAACAAGCTAGATAGTATATTCAAAAGCAGGGACATTACTTTCAAGGCCATGGTTTTTCCTGTGGTCATGTATGGATGTGAGAGTTGGACTGTGAAGAAAGCTGAGTGCTGAAGAATTGATGCTTTTGAACTGTGGTGTTGGAGAATACTCTTGAGAGTCCCTGGGACTGCAAGGAGATCCAACCAGTCCATTCTGAAGGAGATCAGCCCTGGGATTTCTTTGGAAAGAATGCTGCTGAAGCTGAAACTCCAGTACTTTGGCCACCTCATGCAAAGAGTCTTCCAATAAGACTCTGATGCTGGCAGGGATTGGGGGCAGGAGGAGAAGGGGACGACAGAGGATGAGATGGCTGGATGGCATCACTGACTCGATGGACGAGAGTTTGAGTGAACTCGGGAGATGGTGATGGACAGGGAGGCCTGGTGTGCTGCAATTCATGGGGTCGCAAAGAGTCGGACACGACTGAGCAACTGAACTGAACTGAACTGAAAACAATTACAACAATAATATCAAGGATCACTGATATCTGATCACCGTAAGAAATGTCACCATAAAATATTTGAGACGTTACAAGAATTACTACCAAAATATAGCAGAGAGACATGAAGTGAGCAAATGCTGTTGGGAAAAATGTCAGTAACCTTGCTCAACATATGGTACCATCAACCTTCAATTTGTAAAAAAAAAAAAAACACTGTGAAATTCAAGAAAAGAGGTATTCCTGTACTATAGATTTTAATATGTTTTTGCTTTTTCTTCTTCTTGGACCTGAAAGTTTAAAGGAGTGGTTTGTTTTGTTTTTCTTATTTTTTTTTTTTTAATTTCCAAGTAACTGAAATTTTGCTTCAACATTCTTATTAACATTTACTTCCAATTTTACGTTTTGTGACCAGAGAATGTAGTCTGTAATATTTCATCTTTGATGAATTTACTGAGATATTCTTTTTGGCCTACTAAGGAATTTCTATAAAAGCTCTGAGTACTTGAAAACACATAATCTAATCACAGATTTATTTATATGTCAAAAATAATGAATTATTTATATCTTTTTTCAAACTGGATTACAAACGTGTCATAAAGTCAGTTTCTTGGATCCTGGCTGAATGCATATAACTCATTTTTCAGAGTGCAATAAATAGAAAATTATCAAAGTGTAACAGTACAGCCTATGAGACCTTTGTTAGATAACTCTATCTAGTGATCTGTATGTTTAGGGTCATAATCCATAATTTGTCTCTTACAGTGGGTACCAATCAAAATAGTTTAAAAAATATCTTTTTATATCTTAATTGTTTTGGTGCTGTCTTTTCTATTAAGAGTTTAGACAAGGCAATTAAAGCCTCATATTTGTCTCTGTTGACTTTTTGCTCTATGTATCCTGCCATGTTTGTGCATTTCATTATTAGAATGCATTTGTACATGTCAGTTTTATTTTTAATGTAGATATAAATTCTGTTATTAAAAAGTACTTTTCAGGTTCAACACTTTGACCTTGTCCATTATAAATCAGATTACTCTTTCCTTTACATTTTTTCTATTTATCTTTACCTTTTCTTTTGGCTTAAGCCTGAAATGTTTCTTGTTTCTCATTTTAAGCTAGTGTATTAGAAACTGCTATTCAGTCTTTTAGTGTATTCTTTTTCTTTTTTTGATAGCTTTCATCAGAGATAGTTTGATTTATCTAAGATGCTGAAGATCCCTGTGTACTGTGGCATTCAAATTAAGACTGTCCAGATTGTATTTTCTTAATTTTTTAATCTTTATTTTTGGCTGCACTGGGTCTTCCATTGCCATGCAGGCTTTCTTGTGGTGAGTTGTGGAGCACAGGCTTTTCATTGTGGTGGCTTCTCTTGTTGCAGAGTACGGGCTCTAGAGCATGCAGGCCTGCAGGCTCTAGAGCACGGGCTCAGTAGTTGGGGCATGCAGGCTTAGTTGCTCCTCAGCAGGTGAGATCGAACCCAGGTCTCCTCCACTGGCACACAGATTCTTTTCCACTGAGCCACCAGGGAAGCCCAAGACTGTCCAGAACTTATAATCTGTGTTTTTGGTAATAAACCTTTTAAAGGGGCAGTTGTGTGATGTGCTTCACTAGGAATGGCCTTGAAAGTCAGTTGCCATATTAGAGAATTGAATCATGTAGAACAGTACACAGTTATGGCAAAAAGGCACACTTACATAAGTCTACGGAACAGAATCAAAGGTTTAAGTGTTTTCATTCTACTTTGGCCTCACCTTTATTTGTGGATTAACAAATTGATTTAGACTTTCCTGTGTGAATGCATAATCTCCCAGCAGTGATTTTTTTTTTTTTGAATAGTTTTTGATCTGGGATCCTTTGGAAAGGTAGAATCAGTGGCAGGTGTTTAAATCCTTTTGTGTTATGGTAGACTTAGGTATCAAAATAAACAAATGTATACTGGAAAAATTTAGGATATAAGTTTGTCTTCTGTTTGCACACCACTAATGGAGAATTTCATTTGGACTTATTCCCTTGAATCTTGGAATCTTCTTGCATATGCTAATGATGTAGGTTCCCATTGCCTTTGATAATGGGAAAATACCATCTTCTGTTCCTAAAATAGGATTTTAAAGTTATTTTTACATGAAAGGACAGGCTGTTTTCCCTTATGTTCCTTTAGCATTTTGTTGATTCCTCTCACATGGCACAAATTATGATTCATAATATAGCTATTTATATACATGGCTCTTTAGCTCCTATTATTAGTTTCTTTAGGGCAAGTGGAACTGTAACTTGCCCTTTTTTTTTTTTCTTTTATATCCCCCACCTCTTGGTACAGTGCCTTAAATACAGCAGGCATGCAATAAAGTCAGTTGAGTAGTAGCCAGTGTCTTATAATTGTTTCTAGTTTTCACATTGTTTCCCTCATTTCTATAGTTTTCTTTTTTGCTTCCTTCCTGTCTCCTTTGTGCTGCTACTTAAAATTGCTTCTTTGCTTGGGTCATAAAACGTCATTACATCAGGAATATCTCTTTGGCCATTGGCTGTTAGCTATTTTTCCTGTTGTTTACTTCTGAAAATAGTCAAAACAAACAAATCTAATCACTTGAGCACTATTCTAATTCCAGATTATTGATACTAGGAAGTTGATATTTTATATAAAGCTCTTACTGTATCCCTTTAGTCCTCAAAGTATGACCTGTGAATTTTTGAGGTCCCTCAGACCCAAAAGGGTTAAAACTATTTCATAATAATATTAAAACATTGCTCACCTTTTTCACTATATTGGTATTTGCACTCATGATGCAAAAGCAGTGGTAGGTAAAACTGCTAGTGCCCTAGCGTGAATTGAGGCCAAGATTCCAAGCTGTTCTAAATTGTCATTGTATCCTTAAAATTTTTAAATGTCAGTTTCACTTAAGAATGTTCTTGATGAAGCAGTAAAAATAGTTTTTAATAAATCAACCTTTATCAGTAGGCACCATTTTAATATTTTTTGAAACAAAATGTGAAACTCCCCTTTGCTGCATGCTGGAGTGCAGTAGTTGTCTCAGGAGAAAGCATTTGAGCAGTTGCTTTGAGTTTGAGCTGAGCTTGTCATTCTTTCACAGAATACCATTGTTATTTAAAAGAATGACTGACAAACCACATTATGTAGACAGGTATTTAACAGACTTTTTTTTTTTTTTTTTTTCAAAAAATGAACTGATATCAAGGAAAACAACTGACAGTATTTATGCAAGTGATAAAATTCTAGTTTCAGAGGAAACTTTTGAGTTTTGAAAAACATATCTACAAATGTGATTTGACAATCTCCAGGTATTTAGAGACCAGTGGTGAGATTAATGAATGTCATTTTTGTAAAAAAAAAATATGACGTGTCTCAACATTTGGAAGATGTGCATTAATCAGTGAGTGAACCAATATTTTCCAAAAGATAATGCACACAATGTTTTAAAAAAATAATGTGTGGGTTAAGGGGCTCTTAAAGTGCAAGATTGACTGGAGGGTTTTAATGTAACAGAATGAAAAGTTCGTTCTCATCATTTCAGACTCCACATTGCAACAACCTTTAGAAAAACTACCATCTATCAAATTTGGGTTCAGTGTCAAAAAATACCCACAGTAAAGTAAAAAGGCTATTTTTTATTTTTGAAAAATATTCCTTCCTTAACTATATAACTGTAGTGAGGCATGATTTCCTTTGTAAACCAAACATAAACAATACACTTGAACAGATAATTGCACAAACAGATATGAGACTCTAGCTGTCTTTCTATTAAACCAGGAATCTTCACAGATTTAAAACAGTGCTACTTGTCTCACTGAATTTGAGGGATGAGGGGAGGAAGGAATATAGTTTTTTTCTTCTTATTTTTTTTTAAGAATTCCTTCCTTCCTCTTGTTCTTGTTTTCTTTATGGTTGTGCTGGGTCTTCGTTGCTGCACTCACGCTTTCTCTAGTTGTGGTGCGCCGGCTGCTCATTGCGGTGGCTTCTCTTGTTGTGACACACAGGCTTAGCTGCCGTGCAGCATGTGGAATCTACCTGGACCAGGGATTGAACTGATGTCCCCAGCATTGACAGGAGGATTTTTTAACCACTGGACCTCCAGGGAAGTCCTAAGTAAATTCTTAAACATTTTCTTAGTTACTGTTTTCTGATGAGGTAAATATTATAACCAGCATAAGCAAAGACTCTTATGGAGCCCTCATTTTCTTTAAAAGTGAGAAGTTTAAAAGAGGTCCTTAGTTTGAGAAATGCTTTTGTATTATAATCTTCCCTCATTCCTCCATATTATCAAACCATTTCCTCTGCTGTTAGTTACTTGCCAGTCAGGCTGTGAGGGTGCCATTTGGTTCAGGGTACTATACATGTTTAATGTGTATATGTACATATATATATTTTTTTCCACAGTAATAAAAGATGTTTTTCACTTTTCACAACCAATAGCCAGATAAAAAAGAATTACAATTGCAAGCCATAATGGAAACATGATTAACCTAACAATATAAAATAATTACATACAATTTGAGGGGTTAAGTAGAGTGATGTGATAAGTGGAAGTGCATACATGCACGTTTTCATCCATTCAGCCGGTCTGTCTTTTGGTTGGTGCATTTAATGCATTTACGTTTAAGGTAATTATCAGTATGTATGTCAAGTTCAGTCCCTGGGTTAGGAAGATCCCCTGTAGGAGGGCATGGCAACCCACTCCATTATTCTTGCCTGGAGAATCCCGTGGACAGAGGAGCCTGGTAAGCTCCAGTCAAAAAGGTCGCAAAGAGTTGGACAAGACTGAAGCAACTGAGCACATGCGTGCATGCACGCACATGACCCTATTACCATTTTCTTAATTGTTTTGGGTTTATTTTGTGTAGGTTTTTTTCCTTCTCGTGCATACTGCTTAGAGAAATTCCTATAGCGTTTGTTGTAAAGCTAGTTTGGTGGTGCTGAATTCTCTTAACTTTTGCTTGTTTGAAATGCTTTTGATTTTTCCACTGAATCTGAACAAGTGTGCTGCTGGGTAGAGTATTCTTGGTTGTAGTTTCTTCCCTTTCATCACTTTAAATATGTCGTGCCATTCCCTTCTGGGTTGTAGAGTTTCTGTTGAAACCAGCTAATATAGGCTAATGAGAGTTCCCTTGTATGTTGTCCCTTTTCCCCTTGTTGCTTTTAATATTTTATCTTTCTCTTTAATTTTTGTCATTTGATTACTGTGTGCCTCAGTGTGTTCCTCCTTGAGTTTATTCTGCTTGGGATTCTCTGTGCTTCCTAGACTTGGTTGACTGTTTTCTTTTCCATGTTAGGGAAGTTTTCAGCTATTATCTCTTCAAATATTTCCTCAGGTCCTTTCTCCCTCTCTTCTCTTTTTGGGAACCCTGGAGAAGGCAATGGCACCCCACTCCAGTACTCTTGCCTGGAAAATCCCACGGACGGAGGACCCTGGAAGGCTGCAATTCATGGGGTTGCTGAGGGTCAGACACGACTGAGCGACTTCACCTTCACTTTTCACTTTCAGGCATTGGAAAAGGAAATGGCAACCCACTCCAGTGTTCTTGCCTGGAGAATCCCGGGGACGGGGGAGCCTGGTGGGCTGCCGTCTAGGGGGTCTCACAGAGTCGGACACGACTGAAGTGACTTAGCAGCAGCAGAAGTCTTTTAGGCTGTTTTCATTCTTTTTCATTCTTTTTTCTATATTCTGTTCTGCAACAGTGACTCTCACCATTCTGTCTTCCAGGTCACTTACCCATTCTTCTGCCTCAGTTATTTTGCTTTTGCTTACTTCTAGTGTATTGTTCATCTTTGTTCTTTAGTTCTTCTGGGTCTTTGGTAAATATTTCTTGCATCTTCTCCATTCTTTTTCTGAGATCCTGGATCATCTTCACTATCATTATTCTGAATTCTTTTTCTGGAAGGTTGCCTATCCCCGCTTCATTTAGTTGTTTTTCAGGGGGTTTTATCTAGTCCTTTCATCTGGGACATAACCCTCTGCTTTTCCTTCTGGTTTACTTTCTGTGATGTGGTTTTTGTTCTAGTGCTGCAGGATTGTGGTTCTTTTTGCTGCTTCTGTCTGCCTTCTGGTGCATGAGGCTGAAGCTTGTGTAAGCTTCTGATGGGAGGGACTGAGCATGGGAAAAACTGGGACTTACTGTGGTGGGCAGTAAAACTTTAATCCAATTATCTGCTGATGTGTGGGGTTTTGCTTCCTCCCTATTAGTTATTTGGCCTGAGACAACTCAGCCTTGGGGTCTGTGGGCTTTATGGTAGGGTTAATGGGAACCTCCAAGAGGGCTTACCCTAAGGGGCACCTTCCATGACTGCTACTGCCAGTGCCTTTGTCCCTGTGGCCATCCATTGCCAACCCACGCTTCCACAGGAGACCCTCCAACACTAGCAGGTAGGTCTAGTTCAGTCTCCTGTGGGACCACTGCTCCTTGCCCCTGGATCTTGATACTCTTAAGATTTTGTTTGTGCCCTCCAAGAGTGAAGTCTGTTACCCCTAGTCCTGTGGAAGTCCTATAATCAAATCCTGCTGGCCTTCAAAGTCAGAATTCCTGGGGATTCCCAGTCCCTTTACCAGATCCCCAGGTTGGGAAGCCTGACATGGGGCTCAGAACCTTCCCAATAGTGGGAGAACTTCTTTGGTATTATTGTTTTCCAGATTGTGGGTTACTCACCTGGTGAATATGGGATTTGATTTTATTATGGTTGCACCCCTCCTACCATCTCCTTGCAGCTTCTTTGTCTTTGGTCTGGGGTGTCTTTTTTTTGGTGGGCTCCAGTGTCCTCCTGTTAATGGCTGTTTAACAGCCAGTTGCAGTCTTGGTGCTCTTGCAGGAGGAGATGAACATGTGTCCTTTTACTCTACTCTCTTGAACCAGTCTAATGTATATTTCTTGATGGTGAACATTGCATATCCAGTAAAAGCTCTTAGTAATTCAGTACCTATAAGAGAGTGAAGTGAAAGGCACTTAGTCATGTCTGACTCTTTGCAACCCTTGGAGTATATAGTCCATGGAATTCTCCAGGCCAGAATACTGGAGTGGGTAGCCTTTGCCCTCTCCAAGGGATCTTCCCAACCCAGGGATCAAACCCAGGTCTCCCACATTGCAGGTGGATTCTTTACCAGCTGAGCCACAGGTGAAGCCTGTAAGAAAGCCCAACTTTTTTTTTTCTATCTTATTAATGAAGCATATTAAACGTGAATTTTAAAATTATGTCCTCCCCATATATTTTGTATTATAATCTGTATATAATAAGTAGGGCTTCCCTGGTAGCTCAGCTGCTAATGAATCTGCATGCAATGCAGGAGGCCCTAGTTTGATTCCTGGGTTGGGAAGTTCCCCTGGAAAAGGGATAGGCTACCCGCTCCAGTATTCTTGGGCTTCCCTGGCGGCTCAGATGGGAAAGAATCTGCCTGCAATGTGAGAGACCTGGATTCGATCCCTGGATTGGGAAGATAAGAGGAGAAGATTAAAGAAAAGATGAATATATAATCAGTTCAAGAAACTCTAGTGCTCCTACTACTCACTAAAAGAATCTTTACCACCTGCCACTCCCCTGCCCCCAAACAATAAGACTTCTTTGAAAAGCTTGTTCTTCACTTTTAAAAAAGCTTTTTAAAGAAAAGTGGACAGTCCAAATCATTTTGTCATAGGCCTTTTAAAAAAGCTGGACACCTGTTGAACTGTTAAAATTACATGCATTCAGTTCAGTTCAGTCACTCAGTCGTATCTGACTCTCTGCGACCCCATGAGCCGCAGCATGCCAGGCCTCTCTGTCCATCACCAACTCCCAGAGTTTGCTCAAATTCATGTCCATTGAGTTGGTGATGCCATCTAACCATCAAATCCTTTGTTGTCCCCTTCTCCTCCCACCCTCAATCTTTCCCAGCATCAGGGTCTTTTCAAATGAGTCAGCTCTTCACATCAGGTGGCCAAAATATTAAAGTTTCAGCTTCAACATCAGTCCTTCCAATGAACACCCAAGACTGATCTCCTTTAGGATAGACTGGTTAGATCTCCTTGCAGTCCAAGGGACTCTCAAGAGTCTTCTCCAACACCACAGTTCAAAAACATCAATTCTTCAGTGCTCAGCTTTCTTTATAGTCCAACCCTCATATCCATACATGACCACTGGAAAAACCATAGCCTTGACTAGACGGACCTTTGTTGACAAAGTAATGTCTCTGCTTTTTAATATACTGTGTAGGTTGGTCATAAGTTTCCTTCCAAGGAGTAAGTGTCTTTTAATTTCATGGCTGCAATCACCACCTGCAGTGATTTTGGAGCCCTAAAATACAAAGTCAGCCACTGTTTCTACTGTTTCCCCATCCATTTGCCATGAAGTGATAGGACCAGATGTCATGATCTTAGTTTTCTGAATTATATGCATTAAGTTTAGGTTAAATTTATGATGCAATAAAGGTCTTCATTTTTAGTTTTATTTGTGGTTTGTGATATATCAGGACCACTGTGTAAAAGCAGAGTTCATAGTACCTTTAATACTTATTTGATAAGAATTAGACTATCATTTTATTACTTTACATAAAAATCAAAATTTGTAAGTATCTTCATACAAATGGCAGTTAACATAGCTGTGATTTTTTTTTTTTTTCCCCCAAAGTGGTTTTTCACCCCAGGCACATTAAACATTTATAAAATTGTTCTGTTTGAACAGTTTTGTGATTTGCTTTTCAGTAATGTTGCTAGGACTTCATTGCAGGAAGAAAAATGTTTTTGTGTGTCCTCTGAGAGATTGGTTATGTAAGCCTTGGTTAATGTTATTTACAAATATGACTCAGGAGCCTTATGATAGTGATTGCTATCATTTTATGACAGTTAATTGCGGGAAGGTCAAGAGTTTTAGCGTACCAGGATTTAGACTCTGGGTCTTGGATTTTAGGTCTGATACTTTCCCTTGTATGACTTTGGACAAGTTGCTTCCTCTGAATCTTAGTTTGTCTATAAAATGATGATATAATGTCCCCTTGGGGTTATTGTAAGTATTGAAAATGTGTTTCACTTCTGGACTTGATACTGAATAGTGGCTAATAGTAGCTTTTGTTTTTTAAATTGGTACTTTTTAATTAAAATTCATGTGATCATTCCTTTTTCAAATGTATCATTAATTGGCTCTCGTATCTATGGGTTCTCATCTACAGATCAGCTACAGTGGAAATATTCAGAAAGAAAAATTCCAGGAAGTTCTAAGTAGCAAAACAAATTTGCCACATACACACTGCAACCTTTTATGTAACTTTCACGTGTGTATTTACAACTCTTTACATAGAATTTACATGAATCAGGTATTATAAGTAATACAGCTGTGTGCATATGTTATATGAAAATACAGGACCATTTTATTTAAGGGACTTGAACATTCCCCCATTTTGGGAGTGGGCAGGGAAGTCCTGGAACCAGTCTCCCTAAACCTCACAGATAATGCAGGACAACTGTATTCACTAAACCAAGACACTGAACACTTTAATATGAATTCCTTAAATCAGGAATTCCTCCTCCTGTTTATAAGGGAGAATAATTTTGAAACTCAGCCCTTGGAGAGAGGAGACTGCAATAGAATATTATACTCACCTGCTTTGGATAACAAGTGATGCTGACTTTATTAGTGCTGCTGCTGCTGCTGCTAAGTCGCTTCAGTCATGTCCGACTCTGTATGACCCCATAGATGGCAGACCTTCAGACCCCACCCCGTCCCTGGGATTCTCAAGGCAAGAACACTGGAGTGGGTTGCCATTGCCTTCTCCGGACTTTATTAGTGAGGGCTGCCATAACAAAATAACACAGACTGAGTGACACAAAAAGCGGACTTATTTTCTCCCATATCTAGAGGCTAGAAGTCCAAGATCAAGGTTTCGGTGGGTTTGGTTTCTTGTGAAGGCCTTTCTCCTCAGCCTCTTCCTCCCTGTGTGCCCACGTTGCCTTTCCCCCATGCACACACATCCTTGGTTTCTCTCTAAGAACATCAAGTCATTTTGGATTAGGTTACTAACCTAACTGACTCATTTTAACTTGGTCACTTCTATGAAGAACCTGTCTCTAAATATGTTACATTTTGAGGTGATGGGGGTTCGAACTTGAGCATAGGAATTTTGGAGGGGACATAATTTTTGGACATAATATTCCCTGGTGGCTCAGATGGTAAAGCGTCTGCCTACAATGCGGGAGACCCGGGTTCGATTCCTGGGTCAGGAAGATCCCCTGGAGAAGGAAATGGCAATCCACTCCAGCACTCTTGCCTGGAAAATCCCATGCACAGAGGAGCCTGATAGGCTACAGTCCATGGGGTCTCAAAGAGTCAGACACAACTGAGTGACTTCACAGATATAATTTGGCCCATAACACCAATATTTGCATAAGAGCTAATGTATGTTGGATATTAACAGTGTGCCAATTTCTAAATTAAATTCTTAATATATATCTTCTAATTTTATGTGCACATCAATCCTGTGATTATTAGCATCTCTCTTTTATAGAGGACACTGAGACTTAGATTAAGTAACTTGACTGAGAGATGGGATTGAAATTCAAGTCTTTTGGGCTCTAGTGTCCATGTTCTCTTAGGTAAGAATTGAGTACTAGGAAACAAAAGCACAGAGAAAAGAGGGTTGAAATATACAAACCGCTGTTTTGCAGTGTCCACTAAGGTCTTGCTAGTAAGTAACCTCTGAAATGCAAAATCATTTAATACCAGCCCTGGTTAACTATTAATTTTTTCTTTGAAAATTAGGAGGAGGTTTGGTTTAATATGGAAACATGAATGAAGCTAAAGATTTTTGGCACGTGATTGTGTTACAACAGATTTGCACAAACAAAATTTGTCTAATTTTCAGGTTGCTCAAAATGCCTTTCTGCTTTTTGTCTTTTGCAGAAGATTCTAGTGTTCCAGAAACTCCAGAAAATGACAGAAAAGCAAGTATATCATATTTCAAGAATCAAAGAGGGATTCAATACATTGATTTGTCTTCTGATAGTGAAGATGTTGTTTCCCCAAATTGCTCCAGTACAGTTCAAGAGAAAAAATTCAACAAAGACACAGTGATTATAGTGTAAGCAACTTAATAGGTTCATTATATTTGCATGTATAACCCCCCCTTTTTTTTTTGTAAAAGTTGACTTATGTTGAAAATTTTTGATAATTTCCACCCCACTTTTTTCCTTTTCCTGACTGCATCATAGTCATTTTTTCCTAATGTAGAGACGTAAACACGTGTGTGTGTATGTATATGTTTATGTGTATGTGTGTGAGAGAGATTGATTCTGGACTGATTTTCTCTATTATTATTATTATTTTTACCTCACAAGTTGGCTTGTGGGTTCTTAGTTCCTGAACCAGAGACTGAGCCCAGGACACAACAGTAAAAGCACTGAATCCTAACTAATGGACCACCAGGGAATTCCCTCGGTTCTGATTTTCAGGAAAAAAGTTCACTTAGAGTAAATATTTAATCTTTTCATTCTCCATAGATAGGGAATTTTTTTAACAAGTACCTTTGATCATTTGTAACTACTTCCTGATTTGTTCTTGAATCTGATTGACATTTTTGGACATTTTGGGGACACATTCAGTGAGCTAGTACAGTGCTTGTATGATAGATAGAAATGTAGTAAGTAAATAAAAAATGCAGTATGCCAAATAATAAATCTGATGGGCAAAGGCGAGGGAGAGGGGATACAGGATTTGGGGCCAGGGTTAAGGGCCAAGGGTAGAGTACATGGTTGGAAAAGACTTCATTAAGAAGATGTTGCTTGAGCGGAGATGTGAATATGCTGGGAGGGGCATTAGGAATATCCTGCTTAGTGACCTTTAGTGGTGTTATGCCTGTTTAGGGAGAAAGTAGTGGGTTCCATCATCATGACAGATAGATGGGGAAACAGTGACAGACTTTATTTTCTTGGGCTCCAAAATCACTGCAGATGGTGACTGCAGCCATGAAATTTAAAAGACGCTTGCTTCTTGGAAGAAAAGCTATGACTAACCTAGACAGCATATTAAAAAACAGAGACATTGCTTTCCCAACAAAGGTCCATCTAGTCAAAGCTATGGTTTTTCCAGTAGTCATGTATGGATGTGAGAGTTGGACTATAAAGAAAGCTGAGGGCCGAAGAATTGATGCTTTTGAACTGTGGTTTAGGAAAAGACTCTTGAGAGTCCCTTGGACTGCAGGGAGATCCAACTAGTCCATCCTAAAGGAGATCAGTCTTGGATATTCATTGGAAGGACTGATGCTTAAGCTGAAACTCTAATACTTTGGCCGCATGATGTGAAGAACTGACTCATTTGAAAAGACCCTGATGCTGGGAAAGATTAAGGGCGGGAGGAGAAGGGGTTGACAGAGGATGGGATGGTTGGATGACATCACTGACTCAATGAACATGAGTTTGAGTAGACTCCAGGAGTTGGTGATGGACAGGGAGGCCTGGCATGCTGCAGACCATAGGGTTGCAAAGAGTTGGACACAACTGAGTGAACTAAACTGACTGACTGGGGCTAATGCTAGAAAGTGAAGGACCTAAGGTCACAAGGTGAGGAGTAGAATAGGGAAAGGACTTTATCAAGTTAATAAGCCCATAGGCTATTTGGCTTTTATTCTGAATGAGAATAAAAGGAGCTAAAAAGGATCATACTGAGCAGAGGAGTAAAATGACCTGATTAATATGTTTAAAAGTCTTTAAGGGTATAGGGAAGTGGTAGTAGAATCATGAATACTTTTGTAATAACCAAGGCAAAAAAAAAAAAAGGATGGAAGCTTAGACCATTCTAGTACCTATGGGAGTGAATAAGAAGTAGTTAGATTCTGGATATACTCTTAAGGTAGAGCAGAGAGGCTTTATTGATGGATTGCAAATGGAATGGGAGAGAAGGAAATACGGATGACCCTAAGATAATTTGACCTGGGCAACTGGAAGGATGGAGTTAACAGTAACTGGGATAAGGAGTACTGTCTTGAGTATGATAGAGAACAGCGTTAGAAGGAAAGATTGGCAATTAAGTCTTGGACATCTAAGTGGACGTGTCACGTAGGCAATTTAGATTTGTATCATTAGGTTCTGGAGAGAGGTTTAGGTTCTACATCTAAATTTAGGTGTTGTCAGGATGAAAACTGCAGTGTTAGTCGCTCAGTTATATCTGACTCTTTGTGACCCCATGAACTACAGCCCGCCAGGCTCCTGTGTCCTTGAAATTCTCCAGGCAAGAATACCGGAGTGAGTTGTCATTCCTTTCTCCAGGGGATCTGCCTGACCCAGGGATAGAACCTGGGTCTCCTGCATTGCAGGTCCTTGATATTAAAAGATACATGATTAGATAAAATCACTAAGAGACACTGTAGTATAGCTGGAAAACAGACAATGCCTTCGTTGGAGGACTTAGGCCAGGGGAACTCTTGATTTTAGGAATGGAGCAACATGAGAAGAAACTTATAGAAGATTCTAAGAAGGAGCAGTCATTGAGGTAAAACCCAAAAGGTTGTGTGATGAGAGGCTAAGTGAAGAAAGTGTGATGCAAGAGATCAAGACTGTCCTCTGCTAAGATGAGGATTTCCTCTTAAAATGAATTTCCTTTTATACATAAGCTTAAGTGAACATGCCTTTGTCCTGAATTTCACTCTGAAATAAAAAACAATGCTGATCCTATGTGGTAGATCCTGAGGAAATTTGCTACATTAGCACTCCAAATTTTACTTTTTATTTTGAAAATAATTTAAATTTACAGAAAAGTTACAAGAAAAACCAGTTTCCACAATCCTTTTAAAAAGATTCATCCTTTGTTAACATTTTCCCACGTTTGCTTGTCACCTTCATATAATAAGGGCTTCCCTGGTGGCTCAGAGGTTAAAGCGTCTGCCTTGCAATGCAGGAGACCTGGGTTCGATCCCTGGGTCGGGAAGATCCCCTGGAGAAGGAAATGGCACCCCACTCCAGTATTCTTGCCTGGAGAATTCCATAAACAGAGGAGCCTGGTGGGCTACAGTCCACGGGATCGCAAAGAGTCTGACATGATTGAGCGACTTCATTTTCATATAATAACAATGAGAATTATTGTATTTTTATTTATTTTTTTATGACTGCACTGGACTTTCTCTAGTTACAGCGAGTGGGGACTACTCCAGTTGTAGTGCTCAGGCTTCTCATTGCATTGATTTCTCTTGTTGCGAAACATGGGCTCTGGGCACTCAGGCTCCAGTGGTTGCAGCTCACAGGCTATAGAGCACAGGCTCAGTAGTTACGGTGCATGAGCTTAGCTGTCCTCTGTTACGTGGGTTCTTCCTGCACCAAGGATCAAACCTGTTTCCCCTTAAATGTAAATTGATGTACTTATTCCTCCACCAAGAATGTCTTATAATGAAAAAAAATAATCAGCTGAACAAAGCTTTGTACTTAGTAATGTAGTTGTTTCTCCCTCTGGTTTTAGTTCCTTATCTTTTGATCAACAGATAACAAACAGTTTGATTTCAAGGAAGGTGGTTAGTCCAGGAGTCATATTTTGAGTGCTACTGTATAGTAAGGTTTTCTTTAGCATCATGCACTGGGTTTAGTTCATCATGTGTCTTTAGTCTGGTTTAATCTGAAATTATCTCAGCCTTTTTTTTTTGATTCCCATAATTTTCATTAATTGTGACAGTAATAAACCAGGTTTTTTAGGATGTCTGTCACTTTCTATATGGCTTCCCTGTGGCTCAGACAGGAAAGAATCTGCCTGCAATGCGAGAGACCCAGGTTCGATTCCTGGGTCTGTAAGATCCCCTGAAGCAGGAAATGGCACCCCACTCCAATATTCTTGTCTGGAGAATCCCATGGACAGAGGAGCCTGGCAAACTACAGTCCACTGGGGTTGCAAAGAGTCAAACATGACTGAGCGACTGACACTTTGATTTTTTCAATTTCTACACCCCTAATGCGCCCAAGAATTGATGCTTTTGAAGTGTGGTGTTAAGAAGACTCTTAAGAGTCCCTTGGACTGCAAGAAGATCAAACCAGTCAATCCTAAAGGTAATGAGTCCTGAATATGCATTGGAAGGATTGATGCTGAAATTCCAGTACTTTGGCCGCCTGATGTGAAGAACTGATTCATTGGAAGAGACTCTGATGCTGGGAAAGATCGAAGGCAGGAGGAGAAAGGCATGACAGAGGATGAGATGGTTGGATGGCATCACTGACTTGATGGACATCACTTTGAGCAAGCTCCGGGAGTTGTTGATGGACAAGGAAGCCTGGTGTGCTGCAGTCCATGCGGTTACAAAGAGTTGGAAACGACTGAGCAACTAAACTGAACTGATACCATAGATCAGTTTATCAGTTTTTCAACAATGCATAAGAGAGTTTACCCTTCTCTCTGTAGAGTTTTGTTTGTTCTTTTCATCTCTCCTAATGGATGGGCTAAAGTTGAATTCTCAAGCCTGAAATTAGAATTCGCCATTTCTTCAAGTAGCACCTTTTTAAAGGAATGGCATTTGGAAATCTGGGAATGAGGTGTGTTCTTTCTTTGCTGTTGGGTGAAACGGGATTGTCATTGCCCTTTGAGCAAGAATGGGCTAGGATATGAGAGAGAATGTTGTGGGGTTTTTGTTGTTGCTTTTAAAATCGTAAGTTTGTGATAATATATTTTATTCTGACCTAATACTGTAAGACTCTTCCTTGCCTCTCATCTGTTATTTCCTTCTCTGATAGTGAGACCTCTGCTTCCACCAGTATCATTATATTTGCTAATTTGTTGTCACCCAGTGTACGTATAATAGTTTCAGAATTGCTGTTGTCATACTGCTTGACTGTAAAGCCCACTAAGAGTTTAAGATTTGTTCATAAGTTTTATGTTGTCTTTAGGTGAAGGATGGTTACAGTACTTGGATTATTTATTGAAAATTTTCTTTGTTATTCTCTTCAAGTGTAGTTCATTATGTTAATTTTTGTTTGTATTCCTTTTAGGGTTTTTTTCCCTTGTCCCTTTTAAAAAAAATTTTTACCTTCAAATATTTAAAATATTGACATGGGTCAAAACTCTATATAGAATGTGCTTAGAGAATAATTGAAGTAGGAAATGGCAACCCACTCCAGTATTCTTGCCTGGAAAATCCCACGGACAGAGGAGCCTGGCAGGCTGCAGTCTGTGGGTTTGCAAAAAGTTGGACTTGACTGAGTGTCTAAGCACAGAGAAGTAGTAACTTCCTGTCCCTTCTCCTACCAGCCTCTTCCTCCTCCCACCTCAGAACTAACCAGGTAGTTTTTTGTCATACTTTGTTTTTCTTTCATGTGTCTTTTTTTTCTTTGCTGCACAGAAGTTAGCACTCTATATCTTGTGCTGTGTATGAATAAATAATGTGTATGTATGGGACTTCCCCTGGTGGTTCAGACGGTAAAGCGTCTGTCTGCAATGCGGGAGACCTGGGTTCAATCCCTGGATCGGGAAGATTCCCTGGAGAAGGAAACGGCAACCCACTCCAGTACTCTTGCCTAGAAAATCCCATGGATGGAGGAGCTTGGTGCAGGCTACTGTCCATGGGGTCGCAAAGAGTCAGGCACGACTGAGCCACTTCATTTCTTTCTTTCATTTCATAGATGTATGTGTACATTTATTCTTTGTTTTATTAATTTCAGTTCAGTCTCTCAGTCATGTTTGACTGTGATCCCATGGACTGCAGCACGCCAGGCTTCTCTGTCCACCAACTCCTGGACCTTGCTCAAACTCATGTCCATTGAGTCGGTGATGCCATCCAACCATCCCATCCTCTGTTATAGATGAGATTTATTAACTTAGCAGTATGTATATATATCCTGGAAATCATGTCAGCTCATAAAAATCCCTATTGTTTTCACAACACTGTTTTCCATAGTTACAATCAGTTACAATCAACGCATGGGCCTTTTTAATTATTAGGGTTTCTTAACCTTGACACTGCTGACATTTTGGGCCAGGTAGTTCTTTGTTATGAGCAGCTTCTCTGTATGTTGTATAATGTTTAACAGAATCCCTGACCTCTACCAGTATTTGGAAAACTCAGCAGTGGCCACAGGACTGGAAAAGGTCAGTTTTCATTCCAATCCCAAAGAAAGGCAATGCCAAAGAATGCTCAAACTACTGCACAATTGCACTCATCTCACATGCTAGAAAAGTAATGCTCAAAATTCTCCAAGCCAGGCTTCAGCAATATGTGAACCGTGAACTTCCTGATGTTCAAGCTGGTTTTAGAAAAGGCAGAGGAACCAGAGAAGAAATTGCCAACATCCGCTGGATCATCAAAAAAGCAAGAGAGTTCCAGAAAAACATCTGTTTCTGCTTTATTGACTATGCCAAAGCCTTTGACTGTGTGGATCACAATAAACTGGAAAATTCTGAAAGAGATGGGAATACAAAACCGTCTGACCCGCCTCCTGAGAAATCTGTATGCACTTCAAGAAGCAACAGTTAGAGCTGGACATGGAACAACAGACTGGTTCCAAATAGAAAAGGAGTACGTCAAGGCTGTATATTGTCACGCTGCTTATTTAACTTCTATGCAGAGTACATCATGAGAAATGCTGGACTGGAAGAAACACAAGCTGGAATCAAGATTGCCGGGAGAAATCTCAATAACCTCAGATATGCAGATGACACCACCCTTATGGCAGAAAGTGAAGAGGAGCTAAAAAGCCTCTTGATGAAAGTGAAAGAGGAGAGCGAAAAAATTGGCTTAAAGTTCAACATTCAGAAATGGAAGATCATGGCATCCGGTCCCATCACTTCATGGGAAATAGATGGGGAAACAGTGGAAACAGTGTCAGACCTTATTTTGGGGGGCTCCAAAATCACTGCAGATGGTGATTGCAGCCATGAAATTAAAAGACGCTTACTCCTTGGAAGAAAAGTTATGACCAACCTAGATAGTATATTCAAAGGCAGAGACATTACTTTGCTGACTAAGGTCCGTCTATTCAAGGCTATGGTTTTTCCTGTGGTCATGTATGGATGTGAGAGTTGGACTGTGAAGAAGGCTGAGTGCCGAAGAATTGATGCTTTTGAACTGTGGTGTTGGAGAAGACTCTTGAGGGTCCCTTGGACTGCAAGGAGATCCAACCAGTCCATTCTGAAGGAGATCAACCCTGGGATTTCTTTGGAAGGAATGATGCTGAAGCTGAAATTCCAGTACTTTGGCCACCTCATGTGAAGAGTTGACTCATTGGAAAAGACTGTGATGCTGGGAGAGATTGGGGGCAGGAGGAGAAGGGGACAACAGAGGATGAGATGGCTAGATGGCATCACGGACTCGATGGATGTGAGTCTGAGTGAACTCCAGGAGATGGTGATGGACAGGGAGGCCTGGCGTGCTGCGATTCATGGGGTCGCAAAGAGTCGGACATGACTGAGCGACTGAACTGAACTGAACTGAACTGAACCAGTTAAATGCCAGTAGCACCTCCCTAGGCAGACAGTCAAAAATGTCTCCAGCCACTGCCACATGTCCTCTAAGGGCAAAATTGCCTCCCTTTTGAGAACCTCAGATAGAGATAATTTTATTTCTTGGAAATGGTCTTGCTCCCTGTCTCCTGTACAGTGTTGCTAACCTCTGTCCATAGTTCATCAGGCATTCTATCAGATCTAGTCCCTTAAATCTATTTCTCACTTCCTCTGTGTAATCATAAGGGATGTGATTTAGGTTATATCTGAATGGTCTAGTGGTTTTCCCTAGTTTATTCAATTTAAGTCTCATTTGGCAATAAGGAGTTCATGATCTGAGCAATAGTCAGCTCCCGGTCTTGCTTTGCTAACTGTGTAGAGCTTCTCCATCTTTGGCTGCAAAGAGTATAATCAACCTGATTTCAGTGTTGACCATCTGGTGATGTCCATGTGTAGAGTCTTGTCTTGTGTTGTTGGAAGAGGGTGTTTGCTATGACTAGTGCATTCTCGGCAAAACTCTATTAGCCTTTGACCTGCTTCAGTCTGTACTCCAAGGCCAAATTTGCCTGGTGTTACTCCAGGTATTTCTTGACTTCCTACTTTTGCATAATGAAAAGGACATGTTTTGGGGATGTTAGTTCTAGAAGGTCTTGAAGGTCTTCATACAACCATTCAACTTTAGCTTCTTCAGCATTACTGGTCAGGGCATAGACTTGGATTGCTGTGATACTGAATGGTTTGCCTTGGAAACGAACAGAGCTCATTCTGTTGTTTTTGAGATTGCATCCAAGTACTGCGTTTCAGATTCATTGACTGTGATGGCTACACCATTTCTTTTAAGGGATTCTTGCCCACAGTAGTAGATATAATGGTCATGAGTTAAATTTACCCATTCCAGTCCATTTTAGTTTGCTGATTCCTAAAATGTCAGTATTCACTCTTGTTATCTCCTGTTTGACCACTTCCAATTTGCCGTGATTCATGAACCTAACATTCTAGGTTCCTATGCAGTATTGCTCTTTACAGCATGGGACCTTGCTTCCATCACCAGTTACATCCACAACTGGGTATTGTTTTTGCTTTGGCTCTGTTTCTTCATTCGTTCTGGAGTTATTTCTTCACTGATATCTAGCAGCATGTTGGGCACCTACTGACCTGGGAAGTTCATCTTTCAGTGTCCTACCTTTTTGAGAACCCCCTGTTCATGGGGTTCTCAAGGCAAGAATACTGAAGTGGTTTGCCATTCCCTTGTCCTGTGGACCACATTTTATTAGAACTTTCCACCATGACCTGTCCGTCTTGGGTGGCATGGCTCATAGTTTCATTGAGTTAGACAAGGATTAGATGTGATTAGATTGGTTAGTTTTCTGTGATTGTGGTTTTCAGTCTTTCTGCCTTCTTCTGGAGAAGGATAAGAGGCTTATGGAAGCTTCCTGATGGGGGAGACTGACTGAGGAGGAAAATGGGTCTTTTTCTGATGGGTGGGACCATGTTCTGTAAATCTTTAATGCAATTTTCTGTTCATGGGTGGACCTATGGGATTTAAGGGACTAGATATGATAGACAGAGTGCCTGATGAACTACAGACGGAGGTTCCTTACATCGTACAGGAGACTGGGTTCAACACCATCCCCAAGAAAAACAAATGCAAAAAAGTAAAATGGCTGTCTGAGGAGGCCTGTAAAAGAAGAGCTATAAAGGAAGAGAAGCGAAAAGCAAAGAGGAAAGGAAAGATATACCCATTTGAATGCAGAGTTCCAAAGAATAGCAAGGAGAGATAAGAAAGCCTTCCTTGGTGATCAGTGCAAAGAAATAAAGGAACAACAGAATGGGAAAGACTAGAGATCTCTTCAAGAAAATTAGAGATACCAAGGGAAAATTTCATGCAAAGATGGGCTCGATAAAGGACAGAAATGGTATGGACCTAACAGAAGCAGAAGATATTAAGAAGAGGTGGCAAGAATACACAAAAGACGTGTACAAAAAAAGATCTTCACAACCCAGATAATGACGATGGTGTGATCACTCACCTAGAGCCAGACATCCTGGAATTTGAAGTCAAGTGGGCCTTAGGAAGCATCACTATGAACAAAACTAGTGGCAGTGATGGAATTCCAGTTGAGCTATTTCATATCCTAAAAGATGATGCTGTGAGAGTGCTGCACTCAATATGCTAGCAAATTTGGAAAACTCAGCAGTGGCCACAGGACTGGAAAAGGTCAGTTTTCATTCCAATCCCAAAGAAAGGCAATGCCAAAGAATGCTCAAACTACTGCACAGTTGTACTCATCTCACATGCTAGTGACGTAATGCTCAAAATTCTCCAAGCCAGGCTTCAGAAATACATGAACTGTGAAATTCCAGATGTTCAAGTTGGTTTTAGAAAATACAGAGGAACCAGAGATCAAATTGCCAACATCTGCTGGATCATCAAAAACACAAGAGAGTTCCAAGAAACATCTATTTCTGCTTTAATAACTATGCCAAAGCCTTTGACTGTGTGAATCACAATAAACTGGAAAATTCTGAAAGAGATGGGAATACCAGACCACCTAACCTGCCTCTTGAGAAATCTGTATGCAGATCAAGAAGCAACAGTTAAAACTGAATATGGAACAATGGATTGGTTCCAAATTGGGAAAAAAGTACGTCAAGGCTGTATATTGTCACCCTGCTTATTTAAATTATATTCAGAGTACGTAATGAGAAACACTAGGCTGGATGAAGCACAAGCTGGAATCAAGATTGCCAGGAGAAATATCAGTAACCTCAGGTATGCAGATGACACCACCCTTATGGCAGAAAGCAAAGAACTAAAGAGCCTTTTGATAAAAGTGAAAGAGGAGAGTAAAAACGTTTGCTTAAAGCTCAACATTCAAAAAACTAAGATCATGGCATCCAGTCCCAAAACTTCATGGCAATTAGATGGGGAAACAGTGGCAGACTTTATTATAGAGGGCTCCAAAATTACTGCAGATGATGACTGCAGCCATGAAATTAAAAGACTCTTACTCCTTGGAAGAAAAGTTAAGACCAACCTAGACAGCATACTAAAAGGCTGAGACATTACTTTGCCAACAAAAGTCCATCTAGTCAAGGCTGTGGTTTTTCCAGTAGTCATATATGGATGTGAGAGTTGGAATATAAAGAATGCTGAGTTCCAAAGAATTGATGCTTTTGAATTATGATATTGAAGAAGACTCTCTGAGATTTTCTTGCAATGCAAGGAGATCCAACCAGTCTGTCCTAAAGGAAATCAGTCCTGAATATTCTTTGGAAGGACTGATGTTGAAGCTGAAACTTCAATACTTTGGCCACCTGATGCAAAGAGCTGACCTATTTGAAAAGAGCCTGACGCTGGGAAAGATTTAAGGAGGGAGAAGGGGACGACAGAGCATGAGATGACTGGATGGGATCACCAATCAATGGACATATGTTTGCGTAAACTCCGGGAGTTGTTGATGGACAGGGATGCCAGGCGTGCTGTGGTTCATGGGGCCGCAAAGAGCTGGATACGACTGAGAAACTGAACTGAACTGATAGAGATAGTAGAAACTCTGACAGTTGGTGGAAGTCTCTCAGGAAACATCAATAGATAATAAGGAGCTGAAGGTAGAATCCTAGGTAATCAGTCAGTTCCGTCTCTCAGTCGGATCTTTGTGACCCCATGAAGTGCAGCACGCCAGGCCTCCCTGTCCATCACCAACTGCTGGAGTCTACCCAAACCCAAGTCCATTGAGTTGGTGGTGCCATCCCACCATCTCATCCTCTGTTGTCCCCTTCTTCTCAATGCCCTCAATCTTTCCCAGCATCAGGGTCTTTTCTAATGAGTTAGCTCTTTGCATCAGGTGGCCAAAGTGTTGGAATTTCAGCTTCAACATTAGTCCTTCCAATGATCACTCAGGACTGATCTCCTTTAGGATGGACTGGTTGGATCTCCTTGCAGTCCAAGGGACTCTCAAGAGTTTTCTCCAACACCACAGTTCAAAAGAAACAATTCTTCGGCACTCAACTTTCTTCATAGTCCAATTCTCACATCATACATGACTACTGGAAAAACCATAGCTTTGACTGGACACACCTTTGTTGACAGAGTAATGTCTCTACTTTTTAATATGCTGTCTAGGTTGGTCATAACTTCTTTTCCAAGGAGTAAGCGTCTTTTAATTTCATGGCTGCAGTCACCATCTGCAGTGACTTTGGAGCCTGAAAAAATAAACTCAGATGCTGTTTCCACTGTTTCCCCATTTATTTGCCATGAAGTGATGAGACTAGATGTCATGATCTTAGTTTTCTGAATGTTGAGCTTTAAGCCAACTTTTTCACTCTCCTCATTCACTTTCTTCAAGAGGCTCTTTAGTTCTTATTCACTTTCTGCCATAAGGGTGGTGTCATCTGCATATCTGAGGTTGTTGACATTTCTCCCTACTCTCTTGATTCCACCTTGGAATCCTAGATAATACTGGAATTCAAAAAGGTAAAAAAAGAAAGCCTTCTATACAGATTGAAGGTGAAGGTGAAGTCGCTCAGTCGTGTCCGACTCTTTGCGACCCTGTGGACTGTAACCTACTAGGCTTCTCCATCCATGGGATTCTCCAGGCAAGAATACTGGAGTGGATTGCCATTTCCTTCTCCAGGGGGTCTTCCCGACGGGATCGAACCCGGGTCTCCCGCATTGGAGGCAGACGCTTTAACCTCTGAGCCACCAGGGAAGCCCAGATTAAGGACAGGCTAAGAGGTAAAGGGAAAATCAGAAGTAATGATACTGCAGAACCCATGGGTGAGGGTTGGGGGTGGGCTGCATTTTCAAAGAACAACAGTGTTTGAGACCACAGAAGAACAGATAACTAATGAAAGATTTGGGGGTTTTGTTGTTGTTTTAAATCACATTTGACTTTGTAGAGGATATTATTGCCCTTAGAACAATTACCCTGAGGCGATGGGGCAGAAGATATATAACAGTAAGTTGAGAACCATGAAAGATACGAAGAAATAAAAATGCAATCTTGAACACATAGACTTGGAGGGAAGCAGTTAAAGAGAGAGATTCAGGGGAGAAGATAGTAGACAGTTAATTCCTGTAGGCATTAGGCCTGGAATCCCTTAGTCCTGAGTGTGTGTGGAAATGGAAGGGAATAAATAACTTGATTTGAGACCAGATAAAAGAACACAAAGTGGTCATTCTTGTTCTTGTAGATTTTTTCTTTTTTTTTAAAGCTTTAGTCATATTGGAAAATAATAGATAATGAACATATATATGCCACCTACATTTAACAGTTGTTACTATTTTCCTGTTGCATTATTTTATTATTATTATTAGCTGAAGTATTTTACAGTGAATAATAGATAACCTAACACTCATCCCCTTAGTACTTGTTCTATATCCCACTTACATAAATACTACTATCAGTGAGCAGTTCTCTAAATCGTGTAATTCCCAGTTTATATTTAGGTTTCTTGTGTTTTGTAGCTAGTCTTTCAAACCAGAATCCAAATAAGAAACATTTGAGTGTCATGACTCTTAATTAAGTATCCTTTGATCTTAAAATAGTACACTCCCCTCCTGTCTTTTTAAAGCATTTTAACTTACTGAAGAAATCAAGTCTTCTAGACAAAATAGACTTTTCTGGTTGCTTCTTCATGATTGTATTGAATTTATTCCTCTATCTTTTCTATCTCCTATAAATTGGACGTTAAATCGAAGGCTTAGTAAGATTCACTGTCAGCATGAAAACTTCCTACATCAAGAGATACATGTTTGTCCCACAGAATGGTGATGAATCTGATCACTAATTTAAGGGTGTGATGGTCAGAAGAGTAAGGACATTTAAAGTGGTTATGCAGTGTGAAAATTGTAAAAGGATTCCAACGTGAAAGCTTCATTTTCTCAGTGAACTCAGAGGCAAAAACCACACTTCCAGGTTAGGAAGTGTGAATGTAGTAAGTCAGGGTGAAAATTTAGAGTTGAATGTGTAAGGAATGAGAAATCTGGGTGTAATGGAAAGGGAGATCTGTGTAATTGTCTTCATTAAAGGAAGAGATTTATTTAACCCTGTTGCTTTAGAGCAGTTTTTCAGAGCAAGATTCAAGAAGTCAACCCAGAAGTTTGTTAAAATATATACTTCTGGTCCTTCACAGTCCAGTTTATATGTTTCAGGAGATTCTTAGGCATAACTGGTACCCCACCAGGTGCAGCTGAACTAAGTAAAGAGAAAGTTACTAAAATACAGGTCCTGGATATGTGTCTAAAAGAGCTGTCCAAAAAACAAAATTAGTTGCATAGCAAAGTCTGCATTCTCTGGCACTAGGAATATACTTGACTATATTTCTTTCTCTGATCTCTGTAACTTCTACCCATTTGTTATACTTCTGCTTTCTGATCTTCAGAATGCTTACTGTGGTAGAAAATCAAAATTTCAAAATGAATTATATTGTTTGGGAGAAACACGAATGAGATTTGGCTCACAGTGTCTTTTATTTAAGATAAACATATGAACTGAAATGTAATGAGATTAAAGTTAGTCGCTGTTGGATGAAGCCTTGTGTAAAACAAATGCTCCCTGTCTGCTAAAGAAACATTTTGTTCTTGGTAGACAGTCTAATATTGAATGGACCATTTTGATTTTAACACTCTGATTCTGATCACCTAGGTAGACTGTGAAAATCCTTTGATATTTTTATTAGTGTATGCATGATAATTTCTCAGGAACAACATGACAACACCCATCTTTTATTCAGGGCACAGGTGAAAAAAGTAGGAAAGAGAAGGCAGGTATGCAATGGATGAGTATATTAACGAAATGGTTCAAGTTTTTGCCGCTCTTTTCTATCCTAGCCCAGAGAATTTGAAATATGTTCAAAGTATGCTGACTTTCAGAATGTAGATTTATATGCACAGTGTACTGAAATAGAAAAAAACAAAAACAACTTGTTTTAATCTTTGACAGATACAGATTACATTTATTATTGAAAAGAACTGCAAATGTATTATATATGTACAGTTATGTACAACTATAATGAGATAACATTAGTAATACATTAAAATGCTGTTTTTTTCCCTCTGAAAATACTTTTAGTTCTGAGCCATCTGAAGATGAAGAGTCCCAAGGCCTTCCTACCATGGCCACTAGAAACAACAATGATATTTCAGAACTGGAAGACCTTTCGGAATTGGAGGACCTTAAAGATGCTAAACTTCAGACCCTGAAGGAGCTTTTTCCACAAAGAAGTGACAGTGATTTACTTAAGGTTATACCCCTTTCTAGTAATTGGTTATTACAGTTGTAATGATGCTTAAAATGTCTCCTGTATCCAGTGCTGTATTCAGTAGTCATTTTTCTAAAAATATCTTATATTTGAAGAAAATTAATTTAATAATAAAGGCAGATGCCAGAGATTTACTTGTTGAATCTTACAGTAGGTGAGGTTTATTCACCTATAAGTAATATAATAACTTGAGCGTATCTGTATCTTCTCTGTATCTCATGTGGGTTGTGAAGTTTTTTGAGTTTGAATGGTTCTGAAATGGGGATAACCCTCTTCTCACTAGAAACATAGAAATGTCCAGAGGTTTTTTTTCTTAGTTTGCCCATAATGACAAGGAGTTGCTTTTCGCATTTAGTGCCATGTGGCCAGGGATGCTAAACATACTACAATACCGAGAACACTCTAGTGTAACAGAAGAGGAGTCCTGCCAGTGGCACCCTTGCTGAGAAATATTGACTGAACGATAGAAACAAAACAAGTGGCTGTAGTTTTACTGTTACAGTTATCTAGCTCTCTTTTTATAAGAGGAAATAAAAACTTACTGTTCAATTAAGTTGTAGGTAGAGAATAAACCTCTGAAGATTAGTAAATAGTTTATCCCTAGCTCTTCCACTTAGTATTTGAATGAGCCTCGGGGAATCATTTAATTACAGGTTCATAGGTTTTTCACCTTTGTTTTTTATCATCACCATCCCTAGCATCACTCTCCCCAGCTAAGGCATGGACGGCACCATATCTCTGTGGTCTAGGCAGGTAACTTTGAAGTGGTGGATATTGGCACATACCCTTTTTAAGAGAGGTAGCTGCTGCTTCTTTGATAAGATATGACCATGTGAAATCAGTGACAGCCTATTTTTATCAGATAATTCAGATTTTCAAATAAAAGGCTGAATTTTTATTTGGTGTTGATCATCAGCTTAAGAGCTTTATTGAGATACAGTTTAAATCTGTAAAGATCACCTGATTTTTTGGATTTTAGCATATTTACAGAGTTGTACAATCATTTGCTAAGTCACTTCAGTCGTGTCCGACTCTGTGCAACCCCATAGATGGCAGCCCACCAGGCTCCCCCGTCCCTGGGATTCTCCAGGCAAGAGTACTGGAGTGGGTTGCCATTTCCTTCTCCAATGCATGAAAGTGAAGTCCCTCAGTCGTGTCTGACTCTTTGCAACCCCATGGACTGCAGCCTACCAGGCTCGTCTGTCCATGGGATTTTCCAGGCAAGAGTACTGGAGTGGGGTGCCATTGCCTTCTTCGTGTACAACCATCACCATAATCTAATTTTAAAACATTTTAATCATTCCAGAAAGAAACCTTGTACCTATTACCAGTCACTCCCCATCTCTGTTCCCTAGCCAACCACTAATCTCTGTCTCTATAGATTGGCCTATTCTGGACATTTCATGTCAGTGGGAACATACCCCGTATGTGTTTTTTTCTTATTTGATTGTACAGCATTTAGGACCTTTGTTTCCCCAAGGAGAGATTGAACCAGTGCCTCCTGCAATGGAAGCACAGTCTTAACCCCTGGACCACCAGGAAAATCCCAATGTGATCTTTTATAACTGACTTCCTGCACTTAGTATACAGCTTTAAAGCTCATTCATGTTGTATCATATTTCATTCCTTTTTATAGTAACTAATTTAAAGAAAGACAAAACCAAAAATACCATTCAAGTCAAATGAAACATGTCTGAAACAGAAGTGATCTAGGCCTGCTAGTTTGAACTCTTTTAAGTTTATATTATTTCCTTTGTTCTCTGATATATTTAATATGAATC